>NW_024962252.1:39903531-40070233 GCF_019238085.1 Lagopus leucura | reverse complement strand
TATATATATATATATATATATATATATATATATATATATATATATATTTTTTTTTTTACTCTAGATGTATTGATGTAAAAAAATTATAAAGCCATCATAGCTCACATTACAACTCCCAACATATTTGTACTTGTTACATATTCATATGAGACTCCTAGGTCACTTCTGCTGTGAAAGTCAGCTCAGGCTCTGAGTGAACAACAGTGTTAAACTCTTGATTTCTGTGAAGTCCAAATGAAGCTAATTCTTCACCCTGCAATAAATGTGCAAATCTGGAAGGGCTTTTACAACTTACATGATCGCACAAAATGTTATATTGACCTTGTTTCTTCTCATACAGGTGTGCAGATGAGGGGTGAACAAGGTCCCCCCGGTCCCCCAGGCCCTATTGGACCAAGAGGACAACCAGGTCCTGCAGGAAAACCAGGCTTTGGAAGCCCTGGTCCGCAAGGTCCCCCTGGTCCCCCAGGACCACCTGGATTCTCCACTGTTGGAAAACCAGGCATGCCAGGTCTACCAGGGAAGCCAGGAGAAAGAGGATTAAATGGTGAGAAAGGAGAAGCCGGACCTGTTGGGCTCCCAGGAGCAAGAGGGCCACAAGGACCCCCTGGCATTCCTGGCCCCGCAGGACTGTCTGTCCCTGGAAAGCCAGGACCACAAGGACCTCCAGGAGCTCAAGGGCCAAGAGGCCTCCCTGGTGAGAAAGGAGAACCAGGTGTTCCTGGTATGAATGGACAAAAAGGAGAAATGGGATTTGGTGTTCCAGGCCGCCCAGGTAGCAGGGGTCTTCCAGGCCCACAGGGACCCCAAGGCCTCCCTGGCCCTGCTGGGATAGGAAAGCCTGGAGAAAATGGCCTTCCAGGTCAGCCAGGTATGAAAGGTGACAGAGGTCTACCAGGGGCACGTGGAGAAGCTGGTACCCCAGGCCCCCAGGGTCCACCAGGAGAACCTGGAGAAGTTGGCATTGGCAAGCCTGGGCCAATGGGACCACCAGGACCAGCAGGCATCCCTGGAGCCAAAGGATTCCCTGGACCTGCAGGCTTGCCTGGATCCCCAGGTCTCCCAGGATTTGGAAAACCAGGATTGCCAGGGATGAAGGGACACAGAGGACCTGAAGGACCTCCTGGCTTTCCAGGACCTAAAGGAGACCAAGGCCCAGCTGGTGTGCCAGGAGAACCAGGTCCTGCTGGGTCACCAGGAAATATGGGCCCTCAAGGACTCAAAGGCTTGCCTGGTGAGAATGGCTTACCCGGACCTAAAGGTGACATGGGTCCTGCAGGCCCTGCAGGATTCCCAGGAGCCAAGGGTGAAAGAGGTCTACCAGGATTAGATGGAAAACCAGGATACCCAGGTGAGCAGGGTCCTGCTGGTCCTAAGGGACATCCAGGTCTCCCTGGTCAAAAAGGTGACACTGGCCATGCTGGCCTACCTGGCTTGCCTGGTCCAGTTGGACCACAAGGAGTTAAGGGAGTGCCAGGTATCAATGGTGAACAAGGCCCAAGAGGACCTTCAGGAATACCTGGGATCAGAGGCCCCATTGGTCCCCCTGGCATGCCAGGAGCCCCTGGTGCAAAAGGTGAACCAGGAGCACCAGGACTGCCAGGCCCAGCAGGTATTGCTACAAAAGGTTTAAGAGGACCCATGGGACCACCTGGACCTCCTGGGCCTAAAGGCAACAATGGAGAGCCTGGCTTGCCAGGTCCCCCAGGTCCTCCTGGTCCCCCTGGCCAAGCCACAATCCCAGAAGGTTATGTTAAAGGAGAGTCTCGAGAGCTATCAGGAATGTCTTTCATGAAAGCAGGAGCAAATCAAGCTCTGACAGGAATGCCAGTGTCTGCCTTCACTGTCATTCTCTCAAAAGCCTACCCTGGAGCAACAGTCCCCATCAAATTTGACAAAATCCTGTACAACAGACAGCAACACTATGATCCCAGGACAGGAATCTTTACCTGCAGGATCCCTGGACTATACTACTTCTCCTATCATGTACATGCAAAAGGAACAAATGTTTGGGTTGCACTCTATAAAAATGGCACCCCAGTCATGTACACTTATGATGAATACCAGAAAGGATACCTTGACCAGGCCTCTGGCAGTGCTGTCATTGATCTCATGGAGAATGATCAAGTGTGGCTCCAGCTGCCAAATTCAGAATCCAATGGTCTCTATTCCTCTGAATACGTTCATTCTTCTTTCTCAGGTTTCCTATTTGCTCAGATCTAGCAACATCCCACTTACAATGTCCTGACACGTTCTCCTTCAGGACATTTTAACTGGGCACTGATGTAACATGTCTTTAGCAGGTCATGTAACTTCAATTTTGCAACAGAAACTGAGGACAGTGAGAAGGTAAAGCAATTGGTTAAAAACTAGTAGAACAATATTCTATGTTTTTAGAAACTTGTCATGGGAAATTTGTTTTGAACAATGATCAATTGTCCAACTAAATGCAACATTAAAATTTTATGAATTAATATAATACACCTGTCTATCACTCTTCATTAACAAGGGGGGAGGGTGGGGGGGGAAGGAGAAGGGGGGTAAATCAAAATTTCTAGCTATCATTTCTCATTAACAAGTAGAGTAGCCATTTCAAGACTCCAGACCACACTCAAATACACTGAATGATACCTTCAGTTGATTCAAAAGTAAACAGTTTCAGACACAACATGGTCATCATAATAACAAGCTAACACACTTCTTTACCATTAGCCTTCTATCAAACAAGAGTCAAGAAAACAAAATTTGACAACAGTACACAATACATCACTTGTAAGTCAGTTCAGCTTTTCCTATTAATGAAAAATCAACCTTAGAGAAAGGTAGATTTAGAAATCATAATGCTACTGAAGGTCTAAGACCTCCAACAATAGAGAAAAGCAACCAGACTTGAAATGTAGAAATCACAGAAAGATTAAGGAGAGGAGGGACATCTTGAGGTCATGTGGTCCAACCCCACTGCTCAAGCAGGGACACTTACAGCAGGTTGCCCTGGACCAAGCCCATACAGCTTTTAAAGATATTCAAGGAAAGAGACTCCACAACCGCTCAGCAAACTATTCTGTTGCTCCATCAGTTACAGCATACTATAGTAAAGAGGTGCTTCCTGATGTTCAGATGGCACAAAAATGGATCACAGGAGATTCCCACTACCTCTTGTCCTGGCACCAGGCACCGCTGTAAAGAGCCTGGCTCTATCTTCTTTGCACCTTCCCCTTAAGTTTTAAAGAATCATAGAATGGCTTGGGTTGAAAGGGACCTCAACAATTATCAAGCTCCAACCTCCCTGCTGCACCCAGGGCCACTGTGCATCTCTAATCCTAGACTAGACTGCCCAGAGTTTCCATCACAGCTGTCTGACACATTTTGTAAATTACAGTAAAAAAAACTAGTTCACCTTTTTTAAGCTCCTAATTAATATGATGATAATTGGAGTACACTAAAACCAAAATGCATGCTGATACAAAATCAAAACAGCTTTACAACTCCTGAATTGGAGACAAACTTTGCTTGTAAGTTGCGTTTTACAGAAATACAGCATTCAGAGATAAAAATAATAGTCTTGGAATTATATTTTACTTACATAGTAAAAGGATCTCAATCACAGTAAATTTGTCTGGAGGCACACTATTTGCTTAGCGTGTCTGCATACACTCATGTCTCTCAAACACTACATAGTATATTAGTCTGTTATGGCACAGTAAAAAGTTAATGGTATAATGTAAGCTCAATAGCATTAGTGTTTATAAATTATCAAAACACATCTCTTCAATGACAAGTTATCATTTATATGCTTTAACTGTTTTACATATATATATATATATCCAAAGATTACCAATTCAAACTGTTATTTTAAACTTTTTAATGGATGTTTTTAATTATTTGCACTGACAGTAAATAGGCCTGTTTGAATTCTTTTGTGATACCATCATTTCTTCATGAAAGGGAAACCCGAGGCTTATCACATATTGTGCATTTGAAACAGTTTCCTAAGTACCTGAAAATACCTTAGGATTAATAAAAAAGTGAGAGCACCTTTAGGCTGATACATCATTAGAAAAACTAAACACTTTGGAAACTTTAAAGAACTTCTAAGAAAGTAACTGCAGAATTTCTTTGCTCCTTTTATTAGGTGCTACTGGATAAGGATGCAGAAGGCTTAGACTAAACTTTTAAGTGCTAAAAGAGAGAGTAATACGAGATCATCTTATTTTGGGGGCCAAGTAGGCTTAGGCAAGTAAGTAGGTACTACCATTATAAATAATCTATGTTTGCATGAAAATAATGCAGTGGAGAGTACCACAGTTTATAAGTAGTAATCCCATAATAATTTTCTTTCAAACTAAACTAACTCTCCAGACATTTCAGTGAATTGCCTGTCTTCATCTATTAATTACAAGTCTCCTAAGAAACACCTTTTAAAAAAAAAAAAAAAAAATATATATATATATATATATATATATATATATATATAAACCACTCAAACAATTTGACACTCTTATTTCAGAAACAGAGAGATTATGAAGTGGAGCTTAAAACATGACAGTTCCCAGTCAAAGTGTTTAAAATTGTTGGAGACCCTCGGTGCTCAGCCTGTGATTCCAATTTGATAGCACAAGAAACTAGGCCTCAACAGTATTCTTAAAAGTTAGGTTTGCTTATCTTCATTGTCCGCCCACTTTAAATCAGGTTTTATGTTTTAACGTCTCTGCTCTTCAAATGAGCACAAAGCAGTTCAAGTCTGTAACTTTGTACCTCAGGCCTGTCTTTTTGAAGGCTTTTCATAATTGTCCAGATGTTAAGTCATTAACAAAACCACTCAGCACCAAAGAGCTAGCAATTACTCTTCACACTGTGATAAAAGCAGAATTTAAAGATTTAGCTCTGGATTCACTGTTTAGTGAATTCACTGTTCAGAGCTTCCCCTAAACTCTGAGAAAGTGTTTAAGACTCTTATTAAAACAAAAGCTAATTCACATTTTCTAGATATGTACTTCAAATAAGTTAAATCTGTTTAATTACACTATACTTCTGTATAGGAGAAGTGAAGTATGTTGGAAAAGAATTTTATCACCAGTGAATGTCAGGCTTTGGAAGAGTTGGACACAATCACATAATGCAGATGATGGCCATGCAGAACAGCCAAAAGGAAAAACTGGGGGTTTCTGTAGCACACTTTTTTTTTTTTTTAATATTTTCTTCATATGAAGATGTGAAGACAAAGCTCCTCCAAACATCACATCTTTTTCCAGATGTGGTATTAGAAGAAAATCCCATGAGATTAAAACTAAAATATAAGAGCCTGTAATAGTAGAGAATTCTTTTCCAAAGGCTTTGGGGAAAAAAAAAAAAATTGATACAAGCCTCATTAGTTCCTAAATAGTCAGATGTGAAGTATCCAAATGATCACTTATGAATTTACCTGGAAATCTCAGAATAGATGTATAATTTACTAGCTTATATCTTTGCCACCATTTTCACAATTAAGAAAAATACTCATCTTTCTTCACTGGACTACATCAACATTAGAAATCCTAGTGTTACAGTCTTTTTTGAAGATTCCTCTTTTTTAATCAGAAAAGCATCTTTCCTCTTTGTTGTTTCTGAAGTCACATATAAAGAACATAATGCAGATATCACTGACAATTCAATTATCTTCTACCTAGACAAAAGAGTTATAGCACAGAGTTGTGATCAAAAACTTGTCTGCATGCACACGTTTAGGGGAAAGAATAAAGTATTTCATAAAGATCCAGAAAACTTTTCTCCCTTAAGTATAGAGAAAGTATACACTTTTTGTAAATAAGCATGCCACGTCAGAATATTGCTCAATTACAAAAAAAACCCAAACTTAAAATGCAAGTTACTAAACAACAGGTTTTTCCATCTAGCGCTTTCTTCATCTCCTGTATACCTTTTAAACAAAGACAATTTTTTCACATGCACCCCTGAGAGCTGACAGCTTATCCCACCAAGCTTTCAAATGTGCAATTTATAAATTTCTAGCTGCTATGTCAGGCATGATCCTTCTAATTCCAAAATGAAATGTGATGTTTTCAATCAGTTTGTAACACTATAAGTGTATTATTCTCCCTACATAATCACAGATGCTACTGTTACAATTGGGAAATGATGGGGAAAGACAATCGTGCAAGAGAAAGAAAGCAGTCTTTATGAGAAGACATTTTAAAAGTAGCTTTTGTAACAGGCAACTTCCTCCTGCAGGAACCATCAACTTTTCTATCAAAAGCACAAAATCTGAAGTTTTTACATATTTACATAATATTAATTATAATTTCTGCATGACAATTCCTTTGAATTGTTCTTTACTGATGTCTATAATGAGAATATAAACTAAGTGGAAAAAAAAAGTAATACTAATCATGTTAAAGATGAAAAATATTCCAATAATGAAGATTGGTAAAAAGGAGTAATTTATGCAGAGGGCATTCTTGCATGTATTGTTAGGTTGAAAAAAATGACCTGTCTGAAAATAAAAATGCCTGTGTTCTTTGCTGTCTGACGTCATGTTTTTACCTAATAGTATTTCTCAATAGACTGCTTGAAATTTTTGGAGTTCGAAAAGCAAAATTCATATAAAACAAAATGACATGGAACTTTCTTAGGCCTCTTCGGCAAGCTTCAGTTCTTCACTTCTTTAAGAAAAAGTAGCAGAGTGAGTTGATATCCTTCATAAACTGAGAGTCATGACAATCATGGCTATCTAAAATAGCCATAAAAAAAAACAAAAAACATAGTTGGGCCATTATCTAAGGCAATCACCATGGCTAAGACAATGAAAAGCAAAATCCATCAGACACCTGACTAATGATCAAAGAAATCATGTGATAAAGAGAAGGGACAAAGATAAACAAGGGCGTGCTGACAACAAACCAGAAACAAAGTGACATGCAAACATGAATTTCAAATAAATAAAACGGTCAGTCGTTCTGCTCCATCACTGACAATGGCACTAGCAAGATGCTATTTTAACTTGGGAACTTGATGTCTCCCCAGCTAGCCATTTAATAAGCTTGCTAAAGAAAGTTTACTTTGACTAACTGCAAATGAGTGCTGCTTTTCTCTAAAGGGTTAAACCCTTCACAGGGCACTGAAGGAACAGAGTTAAATCAAGACATGGTTTATGCTTTTTAGTCCAGGCTCTGGGCTAAGAAAAAACATGGGGCTTCCTGGCATGTAGAAACTGGGATGGAGCCAGCTTTAAGTTTCCTCAGAAAGTTACATTAAGCTTGCACCAGAGGGAAAAAGTCTTTGGCATTAACTTGTCACAGAAGATTAGTACCATTATTCCCATTTCACAGAGAAGGGACCTGAAGTAAAAAGAGAATACTTCAGGCAAATATCACAGGTAAGCCAAACTGGAAGAAATAATATCCAATTCTTCCATCTTCCTGTTCATCCACTGGATCACATTATTAAATGGAAAACAAAACCACTGCAAGGCCTTTCAAAATGATGCATGACCGAGTCTAGCACTTTCATGCTTTAAAGTACCGTGTACAATCTGTGTTGTCTTACTGCTGATTTTACAAAGCCCTACCTATTTCCATCCCATCCCAGAAAAAACATGCTTATCACTTAATACTTTCTCATATTTCACCACTGCTGTGCACATCCCTCATAACTCTTATAACAGAAAATTATGTGTATTAAATTGTCTGTTCTGATTGAAGTTTAAAAGAATTAAGTCACATCACACATCTGTATGCAGATTACACACTTACATATACAAATATGTACAATGTGTAGGTATATACTTATGTGTATACATGTACATACAAGCAGACACTCCTACATACGTAAAATTGATTATTTACATGATTTCAAGGATCAGGCTTTAAATTATGTTCCCAAATAATAACTTACTGTAAAATTTATTTTTTAAAAAGGAAGCTAACTACGCATGATTCATATGCAATACATAATGAAAACTAAAGGGCTAAAGAAAGCCTATTAAAAAATGTACCAAATATTAGTTTCCTTTCTTTTCAGCGCATATCTGATGTTATTCATAAATACAAGAACACCAAGAATAGAATAAAATACAGTGAAATAATGCTGACATTATTGTATGAATCAAATATTTTTCTTCTAAAGTCAGTGAGGTAATACACCAAAAGTTCTACTAAAAATATCAAAGCAGCTCCAGCTGAACAAAATACGAATACCAATATAGCAGGATTAATGTGTAAATAGAACAACTTAAAAGCCTAAAAAGTAAAAGCTATGTTGAGTAACCTACAGTATGGTAGCAAATGTATTTGTTTCAGCAAGTATATGTAACATTTCTGGCTATTACTGTAAGTTGTTGGTGAACCTACTTACCTTTAAAAGCTGATATTTTATAATTATGCTGGATAGCAGCCACCATGTCCTTCCAGAAGTCATATTTTTTCTGACCATCATGCTGTAATTGTTAAAGGAATCTAGTCACTACATAAAATATCAGCCATTTCAAGCTTTTATACTCAAACAGTGGGAAGAATGCCATTAACAAATAAAAATATTTTGAAAATGGATTAGAGCAGTCCTAGACAGTAGGAATCAGGACTCAGAACTCAGCTGTGAACTCTGAATAATGGGAGGCAGATCTGCACCCAGCTTTTGAATTACTCATATTTATAAGTAGCCTAAAAACCTTACAGCAAAAAGGGGCATTAGAACAGCAACTTAATGAACGAGCTACCCTGCTGACTTCCAGGAAAAATTAATGCCTAGAGCTGCAGACATTGTACTAAATTAATAGGCTGACATTAACTACAGTCTGGCACTCGTATCACCTTCCACCATAGCAACTTGTAAAAACTTTCACTACAAAACAGTGACAATGTTCTTCTGTCAACAGCTCCACCCTAAACACCACATGAAATGCTTAGAGAGAAGCCAGACTGAGCAACACTACCCTGCACTGTGCTTTGTAGATTGCCAAACCCCTGCTCTGGCAGGACAGGGAAAAAAAACAATCTTCAATGTGATCAGTCTCTCACTTTTCCTAGAAAGCTGTCCAGGTGCAGAAGCACTTCTGCTGACCTCAGTTACCCTCCCAGTGTCTCATTAAGATAGAGAAAAAGCTTCACAAGCAGCTCAGAGTGCTCTGGGACTCAAACACTACTAACTTTAAAAATGTTGAGTTAAACACAGGTGCAATTACACAGCTAAGCACATTATAGGGCAGAGAATTAGTTACTGAGCTTGTAAGAGGTGCTCTGTTACAAAGCACAGAGCAGCAATAAAGCAGATGCCAGTTTCTACACCATAGAAAGTATTTTGTAGTGTTATTGCAGGTTTTGTATCTACTTAAGCTTAAGTTTTGATGCAACTGTGACAGATTTTTATGGCTTTGTCCTATGTCCTAAACCTGTGAGCCTATCTCTGCACTAGTACCTGAATAAAGACTTACTTTGTAAGTAGAAGGCATTTTCTTGAGAAGGATGTATTTAGAAAGTGAAAATGAATTTAAAATGTCTTAAGACATGCAGTTTATTTGTAGCAAACTGCTATTTCAGGCTTAATCCAACACAGAGGCTTCAAAAAAAAAAAAAAAGTCAGCCCTTAATTTCATCTCCATCAGGTAGCACTAACAAGGCCTTTCACATGTGACTGACAAGCACTACTGGTAGCCTACTTATGATCCACCACTTTAGAGACTAAAGATCAGGAAAGATAGCGTTATTGCTTCCCCTGTCATCCCTAAATCCATTATTCTAGCAAACTACTGCAGATATATATAAAAAGAATTGTCAGAGAGAAAAGGTACTGTGTATGTCAGTTTAGTTAACTGCTAAGCAAGGTCATTATCTGAGGTTGTATTCATGAGATGTCAGGGAATGCCTGCTAGTGGTGACAGCAGTAGCCTGTACTACTACCAGCCCTTAGACAGATTCAACTCTACGTATACTCCACATGGCTGACTCTAGCCTTGTTTTTTCTTTCATTGCTTTGTTTGCTTGCTTCTTCTAAAAATCGGTGCAACGAGCTAACAGTTCCTCAAGAGCACTGTTCTGAGGACAGGTGCATAAAAGTTTAAAAGTGGTATACTTCCCTCAAAACCTCTGGTTTTACAAAAGACCAAAATGACTGTAAAACTACCCTACTGCAAATCCAGAGCTACTGCACATATAAGAAAAATGACCAATTCCCTGAAAGCAGAGAGATAACTATGAGCATGCCTGTGTAGTGATTTCATTAGATGAAGTATCAGACAAAAAGTATTTTATGTAGAGCTTCAATGCAAAGATGCAAAATGTTGAGAAGCTCTTATTTGCCTGAAAACATACACAAATTCATCAAATGCTTACACATCTTTAACAGAGTAGAGCAGTGCAGCACCCAGCTCTTGTCTGAACCCATTTTGAATTGGAACCTAGTTCTCCATCTATTTCAGTAGGAAACTCTCCAAATCCTAGAATGTTTTCTGGAAATTTTAAGGAAAAGTAGCCTTTACTAACACAAGTTGCAAGAAGAAAAAATACAAGCCTACAGTTCTGTTTAGGAGTTAGAAGGAATTAAAATGCAATGGTTTTGATACCATATGAAAATAGCTTAACAACTGCAGCGTGCGTCCAGGGCACAAGTGCTGGAGAGGCCTACAACCTCCTGCCTTGTGTCTTCATCATCTGGCTGATGGTAACATCTCACAAAATTGCTGCAGTCCCTGTACTGAAATTGAGCTAATATGCAGTTAAATATTCAAGAAACTGATGAAGAACATTCTTGAACCATTTCTAGCAGCTCTGTGGAAAAATAGAGCATGGGTTTCTCTCTGGATAAAGACAGCACTGCTCCAGGGACAGTGCTCCAGCTAGTAAACTAGTAACAGAACATGTAAGCACACTACACGTGAGCTGAGCCACATTTTAGCACCATCCTCTTTCTCCCCATCACCAAATGAATTGTACCAAGTCTAAATTAACTGTAAAATAAAGCAACACAGTACAGGTGTGACATCTGAGAGAGGATTCCAAGCTGTGAGTGAGCAAGGAATGAGATTAATCAGGCACAAAATTAAGACTCTTATGACGTACCTGTCCTCAGTGTTTGCCAATGAGCTAGCTTTAGATAACTCTTCAAGCAGCAGTTGGACTTGAAACAGCAATCTGCTCAGCATGCTATTTTGGATCTAAGCCTAAAACATCAAGTCAGGTGATACTCCAAGGGACTGCAGATACCCACCTTACAATTCTCAATTCTAGTCTGCAGACAAAGCGCTGCATTACTTTAGTACTTTCAGACAGTAGATTATATCCATACCTCATTGACACTCAGATATTTTACTCAAAGAGAAAAGCTCTTTTTTTTTTTTTTTAGCTACCTTAAAGTTTCAACTCTTCTTTGACTCAACTGAATCAAATGATAACAAACATCAAAGATAGGATCTAAGCTACACTGTATATCTAAGAAGCACTGAAAAAAGTTGGACCAATTTCATTTTCCACCTTTAAATGTAATTTATTGCTTAAAGGAAAAAAAAAACAACTGGAAAATCACAGTATACCATAGATTTATTTACATCTATGCATACAGATTATCACACTTAAGACATAAAACACATTTAAGAAGAAAGGCTGGAATTAAGCTTTCAACCATTTAACATTTCTTGCAAACTAGCAAACCATACTATTCTTCAGATTTAATTCAAGTACCATCAAGTACAATTAAAGATTTTTAAGAAGAATATTTTCCATATCACAGAATAAACTTGAGTAAATAACTCATTTGTTCTTATCCTAGCTATTTGTGCCCTCTGGTGGAAGTACATTTACTCTGACCATACCAAGTAAGTCACAAGTAGTTTGGGGGACAGCTTTAATACACTGATAAGTCTGGCATGAAAAATTTCAAACAAGAAAGAAGAGCTAAAGAGCTTAACTTCACTGAATGTATTACTTGCATGCATTATTGAATGCATACAGCAAGTGAGGCAAAAAAGGATAAAGATAATGGAACATTTAATTTCAGAAAGTCCAGTTCTTACCTGATCTAAACTGTCCACAACCCTTGCACACAGGAGGGCTCCTGGTAGATCAAAATAATTATCATACAGATAGTATTTGGCTGGAAAAAAAACACAAACAACACCTCTAGTTTTTAAATATGTATTGTATAGTTTACAAATAAATAATATATTTAAATAGTATTACGAGCTGTTACTTGAATTTTATGATAATAAGCATTATTTGTTTCCCAACTTAATACATTTGTTAGGTTTTATTTCTATTTATTCTCATAATTGGCCATTGGCAACAGTTACCTTACACCAAAGCAGTAAGATTTTTAGGAAACATTTTAGGATTCTAAAAGTTATGGTGGAAGAGATGAAAATGAATGAGTCTTAAAAGCCAAAGCAGTGTTGCTCAGCTATTCCAAAATATCAGTTTCCCCAGCAATAAGAAATACTGTGAGTCTGAGAAGTTGTTTCAGAAAATTTGACAGGTCTTACATAGAATCATAGAATTACTAAGGCTGGAAAAGATCACTAAGATCATCAAGTTCAACCATTAACTCATCAAACATGTGGGCACAAGAGAGATCAATTCTTACTGACTACAGCCCTCCTTAAATAACGTCTGAATTTAGGGTATTAATGGGAATTGAAACCATTTGGCAGATTTTTTTTTGTTTTGTTTTTGTTTTTTTTTTTTTACCCTTCTCCTCTGCACTACTGAGAATTGCACTATATTCCCCTTGCTGATCTCACAAAGTATTTCAATAACACTGACCTAGTCTGTTATGAGACTGTTAAATTGCTTCACTTCAGTGATAACAGAGTGGTTTTATTTTGAAAATGCCACAACAATACAATTTGTCATAAAGTGAAAGACAGCGTAAGAAATGTCAAGTGACTTTGAAAGCAGCATCTTATAAAATACAAGTCAAAATTGAATGAACCAAAACGAAGTGGACAGATGCATTTTATTTACCAAATAGGATTATTCAAGCATCGTTGAAACAAAATGGGAAAATAAAAGCAATGTTTCAGCATTTCTCAGTGATGTTTTCCAGCATCCCCAGATTTCAACGAAATTGCATTTCTAGCTGTAGAACTTATCTAAAATGTCCTTCCTATTCTGATGTTATAGTTGTTTATAAGTGGCACACTGTACAAGTGTCTCATAACCTGTTTAACTTTGGATTTTGTCTTTTCTTCATTGTCCAAAACAAAAAAATTTGCAAGGAAATTCTTGAATGTCTAACTTCTGGGCAAGAAGGCAGGATCCTCTCTGGATTCATTTCACCCTTGGGCGGTGCTTGGGTATTTGGCTTGAATCATCTAATACAGAGGCTGGGATGGATTTCCTATAGTCCTGTCCTTTGAAAACACATGCTAAAGACAGAAACTTAGCCCAGTGAGAAGCATGCTCACATTATTCTATGATGCCCCAAAACAGAACAAAAAAGTCAGAAGGGCGCAAACATTTCTCCCAGACTAAGGTCATGTTCAGCAATTCTTTTCTGGGAGTAAAACTGATTTTAAAGTAAATTTAGATTAAAGTAAATTTAAAGTAAATAGAGTAAAATAGGTGATGCTTTCATTGTATTAATGATCTTGTCTGTGCTGTCTCTTACGTATACCACATAAGTCAACAAAACAAGGACTAATATTCATGAAAGAACTAAATAATGAATGCAAAACATTTCTTTTGTACATATAGCTGAGGTACTTTTCTACCCAGCTGCAAAAGATTACCTGCAGTTTGGTGTAAGGATGACAAGAGTTTGACAGCAAAATGGCAAAGAACATCTCTATCACACAGGACAATGCAACTATCAGCGAGCATTTTTCCCTTTATGTGCATCACTCACAATTACTAATCTTAAAGAAAATTTGAGATAAAGTACAAGGTGGCTAGTAAAAGTGGAAACCTAATCACAGTGCCTTCACAACATGACTTCCATCTTAAAATTAAACAGCTGCCACCACAAGATGAGCAGTTGTGTTTCCATACCTGCTCCGTTAATTGCACTTCCAGCTAGGCCTCCAGTAAGAACACTGACAGCAACATGCCAACAATTAAGACAAACTTGATTTTTTTTTTTTTTAATTATTCTTAAATGAGATTGAGATTATGAACTTCACTACTTCAACAAGAAACAATGTGCCCATGTCTACAACCAAAACACACCTGTACTGTTAGCTTGTTCATTACTTGCCTTATAATTGGTGATTTAATTTTAAGTATTAGAGGTTAAAAATATAAAAACAACCTTTGCCCCAAACACTCAAATATTTCAGTAATTCTCATCTCAAGTATTTTTTTCAAACAGATTTAGGATGAACTAACACTACAATAAACACTGAAGGGGCCAAAGCAGTTTCATAGACCAGGACATTCTGAGGTAGAGCTACCTGAGCGGGAAAGCATTCCACTGACTGTACTAAAATGCTTCCATTCCTTCCTTCCATAAATCTCCAGGATCTCTTCAGATGTCATACTCCTAGTGCCATGGCTTGCCCTGTTTGATGCATTATAGAGAGAAAAACAAAAGGTTAAAAACATTCAGACTACATCTAGAAAACAGTAATGAACTGCAATTGAATACCAAAGTGCATGCAAGTTTATCTTCACTTGAGCTCCCAATTTGAAGTTTGCTAGGACCTAAGCTTTTAACTTATGCACTACAGTCCCCAGTATAAGTTTTAGTTCACAAAGGTCTGGTTGGCTGAGGGCATGGATACTGTGCCTCACCTCCTAACACAATCACTCTGTGTTGCTCGAATGTTCTCAATTGTATGAGGACATTATACTTGAACTTTCAATATACACTGCACAATAAAACACAGAGCAGGAAGCCTATACACCATTCTGAAGCCTGGTAACATTCACAAAATGCAGGGCAGGACTGTGATAAAATTCTAGTTTGAGCCCTCAAAGCAGCTATGTAATACAGAAATAGGTACAAGCCTTTTCAGGAATTAAAAGTCCACTAACTTGACCATCAAACTGTGCTCCTAAAGAACATATACAAACCAGTTTTGAAGGAAACAGGAAATGCCAGGATAACTAATACTGTAACACTCTTCCCTTTACATTAATATATCCTCTTGTCTTGAATTCCAAACCTAGCTCTTTGAAATTCATGGTACTAACTGAATTTCTATACGCATAAGAAAGACTCACAGATATTTCATTCCTTATTTGATAGAATCATAGAACAATTTGTGTTGGAAGGGACCTTTAGAGATCACTTAGTTCCTACCTGCCCTGCCATGGATGGGGACACCTTCCAAGAATTCAATGAAATCTGATTTCCCCTAGCATCTTCATGGTTTTTTTTTGTTTGTTTTGTTTTTTAAGAAAAAAAAAAAAAAAAAAAAAGAAGGAAAGATGAAGTAAAGATGTACTAAAATTATGACTCAAGGGAAAATTCATTTTTAAGAGGAAAAAAAGACTTCCCCAAGTGAATGTGTCAGTTTCTATGCTTAATTTACCTCAGGCTACTTAAGCTACATGTAGCAAGTCTGCAAGAATTTTGAATATGTATGGTACAAAGACAATTGCTCTGTCATTAACATTAGTCATTAGCACTGATTGACTCAAGTTACTCAGAATTCAAAGAAAAACCTTACCCTGGATCTTAGCAGAATTGGACAGAGTACATTGGTAGCCACTGAAAAAAGTGAATTTAGTTTCAAGATCAGTATGCACTCAATCTTAGATGTTTATACAAAATTATATATTCTTCCTAGCAGCTAATATGGAAATATTATGAAAATACTAGGTTTATAACATTAAGAAATACTGAACACTAGTTTACCCAAGAGTATTTAAATTTTTACATAAATGAATATATATTGAAACCAGTATTTTAGATGTTTAATAAAACTGAGGTGACTTTCAAAAAGAGGATAAAATGTTCACGTTTGTTTAACAATAAACACACGTAATCAGTATTACCTCAAAACTGTTCCGTCTTCCGCGAGCTTCAGGAAGTTTCCATCTTCAAAGTCCAATGCCAAGCCTTTACAACTAAAAATAATTTGTTGTTGTTTGTTTGTTTTTTAAGGAAGAAACAAGAAAAATGTTTTCAGAAGAATGCCTCTTTGTATCAGAATAGTGAAATGCAGTTACAGAAGCTATATAACAATGCCACTTAAAAGCAACAAATCACAACCCCTCAAGCACTCCCATGTTTGAAAGTAACGTATGCAAATACATATCATTACAGTGAGGACTGGATTTCACTTACACAGCAAATTCCTACTAAATAAATCCAGTTCCATTGTTCTGTGAGTTCAGTGTGATTATTCATATAGATAGGGTTGGGGGATTAAAGCCTGAACATATACAACTAAGAAATGTGATGTTCAAGCCACTATTAAAGAAAATTAAATACACATTTTGACTGTACCTCCCCTACTTACTACTGCAACAGTAACACCAATATTAAGGAAGAGAGAGATAGAACATCATTCCCTGCGAGACAACAGAGTATCTAAAGAGCATGTGAAGAGAGGCATTGTCAGGCTAGTCTGCACTCACAAGGTGAAGGGTACACTGAGTAGGACAGATGTGCCACCGTAGTTCCTAACTCACCTAGCAAATTCACAACTTTCAGAAAAATGAACTCACATTTACTTAGGCTGTTTGAAAAATGAGATCAGAGTTCAATTTCCAGAATAATATTGGAAAAGATGAAAGAAAATGCAAAAGTAATGCTTTCTTCATTCTGTGTTGTATGGTACCCAAAGGAAAGACAATGTGCTATGAACCCAGCTAGCAGACTATCCTTTCACACTCGACACCTGGGTGATTAGCATCAATGTGATGCTACCAGCACTATGGGCTTACAGATCCTCATTAAGGAGCCTCCAGCTTCAAGATGGAACCAAGGTAGATACATCTAAATGTTAACTAGATTTCATGCCTCAGAGTCCTCAAAATATGAAAAATACAGAAACCCTGGTTATCACATGAGATTTGCAATCAGACACGTTTGGAAACTCACCAGTCAAATACTGAATTGTAAAAACAACTTGAAAACAAAACACCTGTGCTTCTCCTAAGGAAAAACAAAGCCAAAACAAACAGCAATAACCTGACCTTCAAGTCCCCACACTCTTGCCATGGATTATAACCTATAAAAGTTGGAACATCAGTGATTCACATTAAAGTTCCACCTCAGATACCACTGAATTCAGACCAGAAACTTGTGTTTTAGTTTCTTACATTACAGCTTTGTGCCTAAAGCATCACTCAAGGGCTACTTCTTGGCATGTCACCTTTCCTCAGTTCCTGAGAAGACTGTTAGGATTATTCTCCCTTACACAAACAAAAACACATCTGTAAAGAGAAACATGGAGATATGACTAAATTCTGATGGTTACTGTATTTACCAGTTAAGGGTAGAAGAAAAAGGAGGTGTATCTCAGCAAGTTAAACCACAAAGTTTTTGGGGAGTTCATAGAAAGCACAAAGCAAGCTTGAATATTCAGTTGTCTCTTCAAAACATCACATTAGAAGTATTTCAAGAGAAATACTTATGGTTTTAAATACTTGTTGGAAAAAAATTGAAGTTACCTATTTGGTCTGATAGTCTTAACAAATGTCTAAGAAGCTGTTTTCCAAGCTTCGTAAAAGTATACTACAAATAGTATAAAGGAAGTTATGAAGAAAGTTTATGTTATTTTCAACATACTTACCAGAAGTCTAAGCTTTCTGGATTTAGAGTCAGCAAGTCTTTGTCGTAACCCTTCTCCGTTACCAGATACTGAGCAAAACTATCATATATTAGCTATAGATGGGAAAATAAAATAAAACAAAAAATTAAAATGGTATTAACTACATTGATTAAGGTATCTAAAGATAATGCTTTCCCTGGGAAGACGTGAACTTTAGTACCACCAAAGAAGAGGCAAACAAGGAGCATGGGGGACCTGCTCCACAGCATTTTACCAGCAGTGCCTGAGTTACTTCTAGTAGGCTGGAAAACAGCTCAAGATGCTCATGCAATAGTTCTGGGGCAACTTTTGTAACACAGCCAGATGTATACTGTTCTACCTTACTGCCCTAGATCTTCAAGACTACTGGGAAACAAAGATGCTAAGCACCCAAAGCCAGTCACTACTTTCCCCTTCCAAGTCTTTTTTTTTTTTTTTTTAATGTCAGGTTACCCTGATTCAACAAGTAGCACCTGAGCCTATCAACAACTGCAGCTAGTAAACACAGAATAATTGAATCACAGAATGGCCAGGGTTGGAAGGGACCTCAAAGATCATCAGGCTCCAACCCCCATGCCACAGGCAAAGTCACCAACCTTCACATCCAGTACTAGACCACGCTGCCCAAGGCCCCATCTAACCTGGCCTTGAACACCTCCAGGGATGGGGCATCCACAGCCTCTCCGGGCAGCCTGTTCCAGCACCTCACCACTCTCTCTGTAAAAAACTTCCTCATGATATCCAACCTAAGTCTTCCTTCCCTCAAATTAAAACCATTTCCCTGCGTCCTGCCATTATCTACCCTTGTAAAGAGTTGACTGCCCTCCTGTTTATAGGCTCCTTTAGGTACTGGAAAGCTGCAATGAGGTACCCCACAGCTTTCTTTTTTCCAGGCTGAACAAGCCCAGCTTTCTCAGCCCATCTTCATAGGGGAGGTGCTCCAGCCCTCTGACCATCTTTGTGGCCCTCCTCTGGACCCTCTCCAACAGCTCCTTGTCTTTTTTGTACTGGGGGCACCAGACCTGGACGCAGAACATTTTAAACATTCCTGATAAAACATATTCTGAAGAAAACAGCAACTAACAAGTAAAAGATTCATAAGGCCAGAAAGAATAAGTGCTAAAGCCTAGCACAACATTCAGCCAGTTCTTACTGTAATGCATTAGTGAGGTTGCGCAAGTAAATCTAAGCAGATAATGCCAGGTCCCTTTTTCTCATGGTTCTTTCATTAAAACTGTTCTCCCAAAGCTGCTCTTGGAATGACTTTGAATACTGAGAATGACAAACAGTAACAACTGTATCTTCTGGTGCTCATGCCAGCACTTTAAAGTGCGTTATTGGTCACCAGTAAGGATATGCGCAAAGGGCATGTGACAACCAGCCGCTGCCTTGTGAGAAGAGTGAACAAAATTTGAGAAGTCTTTTTCCGTAAGAAAAACGCCTCTCTGCAGGATATCAAACACCATCTTAGAAAGCAATGCAGTTTCACAGAACAAGGTGCATTGCACCTTTGTTACACTTGTTTCTATAAAAAGTTATTTCTGTATCACACTTAAGAACATCCATGGGGCATGAGACAGCTGTGCAGCATTCTGACCTCAACAGAAGGGAGCCCTGCAGATGGAACACCCGAGACTGAAAGGGGCCAAGCAGAAAAGAAGTGCTGAGGCAGAAGGTGCAGCGCATGCCATCAGGCTCTGACAGACAGCAGTGCTGAGGCAGAGATGCTGAATGCCCTCATGCTCACCGTCCTAAGCACGACAAAGTTTGCCACGATCCCCTACAGAAAGCGCTATGCACTTCGAACCGCCTGCTCCGGCTCTGGGGGACTCTGCCTTTCTCAGCACCACTCCAGGCAGGAGAACACTTCGGAGGCGCCGTTTCCAAGGCAAAGACACGGCAGTGCCCCCCGGTCGGGCTGAGGCCTGCCGAGGGGGCGGGCAAAGAGAGAGGCTCCCGCTTCTCCCCTCCTCTCACGTTTCCCGTCTCCCCGCGGGACACCCCTCGAACCCGAGACCCCCGCCGGCCCCGCACGCCCTCACTCGCACTTCCGCTCGGGCGGCCGGAGCGAAGCGGGCAACCCTAGCTCTGCGGCCGCGCCGTGCCCGCACTCACCGTCGCGCTCTGCGGGAGGTGGTAACGGCACAGCGTGTGATCCAGATCGAAGCCCATCACCTCGCAGTCGTCCAGGGAAAAGTACTGCTGCATGGCCGCGCCGCCACCGCGGGAGGCAGGCGGAGGCGGAGGAGGAAGAGAAGGAGGAAGGCGCACGGGCGGTGCTTCCTGCGGCGCGGGGCGGTGCGGCCGCAGCCACTCCGCCCCGCCCCGCCCCGACTCCGCCCCGCCGCTCCGCGGCCGCCCTCACCTGCGCGGAACCCGGCCCTCAGCAGCAGAGCTGAGAGGCGCAGGATAGCCTTGTTCCATCGCTGAGGTTAAGAAAAGCCTTTCTCGCCGAGATCTCGTGCGGCTGGGAACGGTGGGGATCCCGCTGAGTTCTGAAGGTGGACGCACACAGAGTGAGCGTGCCGAGGGCGCTTCGCTGGGCGTAACGAAATGCTCCATTTGGAGAAAAGCAAAACAAATGAAAGCTGCATTGAGTTAATTCTGCTCTCTGTGAGTGTATTGCCTGTTTGAGGCCAAGGCTTGGGATGCTTAGGTAGCTGCTCTTGAACACTTGTGTGCAGATTTTCTTCGCTCCTCTCTAGAATTCATTTTCCTGCTTAGATACAGTGATGTCATAAAAACACAAGAATGCTATTAGTTTGCTTCTTCAAAGGAATTCAGAATATCCCAAAGATATTATTATCCATTCTAATGCCGTTACATACATGTATGTGCACCATATATTACAAATACTCCATATATCGTATACATACAGTTCGGTATATACATGTAAGTTGCTCTGAAAGTAATGCCTCCTATTTATTTGCATGGAAACTACAACACAAAGAACACAATATGATAGAACAAATTCTCAACTACAAAATGCTGTTTTTAAACAGACCAAACGCCATTAGCTACGGATTTTCGTCAGTGTTAAGCAAAAGCTTGCACACCACACTCAGGAAAATCTTCACCAGAAGAGGTAACCTTCTGTTACCGCTACTGGATTGAATCGCCCAGTGCATAGCTGTGCTCACATACACTATTTAGTCTCCATACACAGTCAGCAAGTTTCTGTGAAAATTGCCATTCTGTCAGACTGCCCCTCTGCTGCCATCTGTCACAGAGAAACAAAATATAACAGAATGCTGGTGGGAAGTTTCAACCTCTACTGCCGTACCGCCAACATCTACCTCAAACATTGTGGGCCAACATCATAAAGTAGGAGGTATTACTTTCGGAGCAGCCTGTTTACATAATGACACATGAATATATTTCAGATATATATGCTCAAATACATATATATGTATATGGATATATATACATAATCATATATGTGTGTGTGTTTTCCAAATTAAATGGTGTGAAATATGAGCATACAGAAGGAGAGATTCATCCAGGATCTTGCACGCAGCAGTGGTCTCGGCCGTCAAGATGAGGGAACTCTGAGCGAGAGGTCATTTTTCTTCCCCAAACCTCTCACTTTAGGAAACATGGAGCATATTCCTGCCCCACTGGAGTCAATGGTGACAAATTTCTATTGACTTCAGCAGATTCAAGTATTTATGCTGCCCTCATATTAACTCAGTTTTATCTGACTTGAAAATTGTAGCAATAGATCATAGAATCATAGAATCACAAGATCCTACTTTGGGAATTCTCCTGTTCCAGAAGGTGGTTTGTTTTTGTTTTTGTTTTCCCAAAAGGCCTCATGCAGCTTAACAAATTTTGTGTAGATCATAGCATTTTAAATTTATAGTGTTGTTTTCCATGCATGCATGTTTATGTAAGCTCACTACAAAATCAATTTAACATGCTATAGTATTGGAACAGCTGGAGTGATCACTGTACTTGCCATCAGAAGCAATTATGAACATCCAGATTTTGTGACTACTGCACAATAATAGTAGCAGTAATGAGAAGCTATCTCACAATTTACAGCACAAAAGCACTTTAATTCTAAGTGACTTCCAGTCATTTAAGCAATGGAGCAACTCATCAAGTTAAATTTCAGGTATATGAGGCTGAAGGTTAAATTAGAACTGTGACAACAGAAAATACAGAAAATGTTGATTAAGGGGATAGGTTTTCATATCTGGGAAAGAAGAATACAAATCAAAGAATATCATCTTCATCTTCAGTATCTCAGCACCAACCTGATAACAGGAAGCTCCTAACAGTTTACTTTAACCAACAACCCAAGGTTTGTTTCTTTCCCTTTTGTCTGAAAAGTTTTCCAATGTCTCACAATTTCTTGCTTTCAGATGAGTCCTTCAAATGTCCTGACAGCCCACAGTAGCACCTTTTTCAGAATGATGCTGTGTTTAATTGAAATCCCCCATAATATTTGAGACATCTTAATCTGTTAACAGCATCCTTTCAAATTATTTTTTCAGTTCAATACTGACAGTCTGATGGCACCATGGCCAGATCAGGTGTGCCCACATAACTCTTCCAGTGCCTCACCACCCACACAGTAAAAGATTTTTTCCTTATATCCAACCTAAGTCTACCTTCTTTACACTTGAAGCCATTTCCCCTTGTTCTATTACCACAGACATTGATAAAGAATCTGTTCTCTTCTTTCATCTCACTCCCCTATAGAGGTTCAAAGGCCACTATCATGTTGCCTCAGAACCTTCTCTTCTCCAGGCTAAACAGCCCCTACTCTTTTGGCCTCTCCTTGAAGGAGAGATATTCCATCCCTTGAATCAGTGGTTGTTGTGGAGCCTCCCTCCATGGAGATATTCAGGACTCATCTGGACACCTACCTGTACAACTTATTGTAGGAGACCTGCTCTAGCAGGATGTTTGGACTCAGTGATCTTTTGAGATCCCTTCCAAATCCTGAGATTCTGTGATTCTGTGATTTTGCCTTTCTTTGTGCCTCCCCCTACTTTCAACACAGGACAGGCTCCCACCACTTTGTATGTTCAGAGGGTGGGGATAATAACATGTTTCCAAACAAGGGGATTGAGTGCACCCTCAGTAAGGTTGCAGGCAACACTAAGCTGGGAGGAAGTATTGATCTGCCTGAGGGTAGAAATGCTCTACAGTGGCATCTGGACAGGCTGGATAGCTGGTCTGAGGCCACTGGGATGAGGTTCAACAAGACCAAGTACTGGGTCTTACACTTGGACTACAAGAACCCCAGGAAATACTATAGGCTTGGGGCAGAGTGGCTGGAAAGCTGCATGAAAGAAAGGATCGTGCTGTGTTAGTCAACAGCCAGCTGACCATGAGCCCGCAGTGTGCCTAGATGGCTAATGGCACCCTGGCTTGTATCAGAAATGGTACAGCCAGCAGGAGCAGGGAGGTGATCGTCTCTGTACTTAGCTCTGTTGAGGCCACCACTTTGAGTACTGTGTTCAGTTTTGGGCCCCTCACTACAAGAAAGACATTGAGGCCCTGGAGCGTGTCCAGAGAAAGGCAACAAAGCTGGTGAGGGGTCTGGAGCACAAGTCTTATGAGGAGCGGCTGAGGGAACTGGGATTGTTTAGCCCAGAGAAGAGGATGTTCTGGGGAGACCTTATTGCTATCTGCAGTTATCTGAAAGGAGGCTGTGGTGAGGTGAGGGTCAGCCTCTTCTCCCATGTAACAGTGATAGGACAGTGGAGAATGGCCTTAAGGTTCAGGCTGAATATTATGAAAATTTTTTTCTCAGAAAGAGTGTTGCGGCAGTGGCGCAGGCTGCCCAGGGAGGTGATGGAGTCAACATCCCTGGAGGTGTTCAAGAACTGTGTAGATGTGGTACTGAGGGACATGGTTTTGGGGCTTGGTAGGGACGGTTTGAGGTTGGACTAGATGATCTTAAGTGACCTTTTCCAACCTTAATGATTCTGTGATTCTGTGCCTCAGAGTACAAAAGCAACCAGGTCGAGTCCAGTGACATACATAAAGGCAAAGGAACCCTGCCAAAACTCCTACAGTTAAACCTCACTTGTTTTTAGGCCTCTGATGAGCCTCCTCATGGTCTTCGTGTCCTTTGTCGTAAGGGGGCAGCAGTACAATGCAGTGAGGGCCTCCTTGCCGTCATTTGCCAATGATCCTCGCTCACGCTACTCTGCTTTACTTTCATCAAACTTCGGCTTTACTTTCCTGAAGCTGTGTAGGTTGACTTTGTGAGTTGTTTGATTTTTTTTTTTCTTCCCTAGGTATGCATTTCCATCCATTTATATATTTAGGTTATAAGATTTTAATTTTAGAAAAAGGAAAAATCCCTCATACCATGCAAGGGTGTACAAAAGTGATATGCAAATATGAAACAATAATTTGAAGAAATGATACATTTTCAAGTTAGACAAGTAGCACTTGCTTACACAAAAGTAAAGTCAAAACATTCATAACAATGGCTATTTGTTTTTTAAAAAACAAATGAAATTACTTTTATAATAGAATAAGTCAATCCAAAGAGAAGCTTTGTTGTTGTTGTTTAAAAAAGAAACAACAGTAAATAGCACACTGCTAAGAGCAAGAGCTTGAATTTAGCACTTGGTTTAGCTTTTAACTCATTCAGTAATTCTATGCACAGATAGTAGTCTGCTTTGCAGTCCTGAACTTGAGTATGTTTCAGCCCTTCAGAATGTCCATCACTGTGGAGATGTGATGCCTGGACTCTTCACAGCACAGTTTCTCACAGACCTGGGGTGACAGAACGTCACGGTTTTATGATTTTTGGTTATTGGTATTCCACATCATAGCATCATGTAGTGCACTGGGAGTGAAAGAGTTAATGCTCCAGGTCTGGATACCTGTCCCGGAAGAAAACTACTACATTCCCCTGAAGACTATTTGCTGTTCTGTTATCATTTCAGCTCACGGGGAACAGATAGAAGGCCTTGATATGTCACCTGACTTCCTCTTTTCCCTTTTTCCATCTTTCTCTCTCCTCCCTGCTGCTTGACCTGACTGCGCATCTCACCTCAGCGTTATGGTGAGGCCTTTCCACATTTCAGACACTCTCTCTCATTATATTTGATTTGTTAGCCCCAATTCTAATTATATTATATTGTATTATAGTGTTATCTTGCATTCCAATATCTTATTTAGTAAATTAGTTTGTTTCTCCTCAGATTGTTGCCGCTGTTTTGTTTTGGGGCCCATCTCTCTACCCTTTTTCCCTTATCCCCTTTTCCAGATCCCTCTGCCCCACAAGTCACAGAACTGTGTTGAACCAGCCCACAGCCCACAAACCATTGACACACAAGGACTGAGCTGAAGGCTTAGGCTTATCTGAGAGGCTACTGAGAGCTCCCATTTTCCTCTCTGCAGCCTCTGGTAGCCCCCAGACAAATGCTGTTATTGTTCTAACTTCATTCCCATGTACTCATGTAGACCCACGTATCATCTTCCTCTTATATGTGAATTGATGCTCAAGATTCAAATAGGATGAGTTGTTTTGCAATGAGGCTGCTATACCTATTTAAACTCTAAGTGCCCAGGGAACTTTAAGCTGGACTTCAGTCCTGACTCTGCAATCACACCTTCAAAATAAAACTCAAGAGTTGTCAGTGGTAGTCACACATTTGCCATGTTTTTTGAGGATTTTCAGTGAAATGATACTTCCAGTGGAATTCTTCAGGATTAAACAGGGTTGTAGGATTTGTTGCTATGTTTTTAAGATTTGCACACTTAGAAGGAAGCAGATTTTTTGTAGAAAACTATGGAGGCATAGTCTAAGCATATACAGAAGAAGGCCTCTGACTTTCATTACAGAGTGATGCTTCAGTAGGCATAGATCTGACAACACTAGCTCTTCTCAAGGATGTCCTAGTTTAAAAGAAAGAATGCTATGAAGAATAGATTTATTTGAAAAGCAGCCATTAGTTTTTACTATTACTTTAGCAGTCTTTAATATTTAGCAAAATATCACCTAATCTGCAAGGCACCCCTCTGTGATGCACATGCTGCAGGTAGAGAAGACTATGGAACATATTTGTCTGTTGATCATAATCTAAGATTTGACTGAATTGCAGTGACTTCAGAAACTTTACTGTATTTTGGATTATTTAGTAGCCTTTTTATACGGCACAAAATAAAGATGCTTAAGCTTTTTTTTTTTGTGGAATCAAGTACATAAAATATCTAACATCTTGCTGGGAATAGGACATCTAATTACATCTAGCACCTCAGTACAGCACTGGTTACATTCTCTGCCTCACTACATGGAAGTAAGACTCACACTGCTAAAGAAACAAGATTCTCCAAAGCTAAAACAACAAGTTCATTAAAAATTTATAAAGGCTATAATCCTCTAGACACTCAGAATCTTTTTGCATACCTCGAGGAGCCTTCAGAAGCTTGCTTATGGTTCTTACTGGCCCTCTCAGATCTTGTAATCCAACTCAGGCTGTTCCCAAGCAACATGAAAGAAGGAAACTAGAATCAATTATTTTGCCAGGGTGATTAATAGCCACAGCTGATAGCTAAACTCTTAGTAATTGTATATTAAAAACTCTGAACAGTTGTCTAGCAGCACTTAGAGAGTTTGTTCTTTTTGAGCTGGATGGATGCTACATTTAGTCAAAAAAATCATAATGAAAATAAACACTTTTTAGGAAATACCAAGCTATACTTCCAAAGTATGTATTTTATGACAAGAGAAATATGCAGCTCCTATGATTTATGGAACTTCATCTTGCTTCTTCTATATTTTCTCTCTCAACATGCCATTATTTTAGTTTTACAATTTTAAGAATGAAATTCAGAGTGGGATTTTTAACTTCTCTGTCTACATTTCCTATTAATTCACAGTGTATTCATATGCATGTACAACTTAATCTCTTTTGGTTTCATTTTCTTCATCAGTGAAATTGGATTAAATCTAGTTCAGACATTTGGAGGATTCTTGCATCAGTACATCACAAGCATGTGTTTCAAGCCTGATACCTTTTCTAATAATCACTTAAAAGGCAAATCTGAAATATATCACTGTGTGTACAGCTAGTGGGAAATGCCACAACTGTAAAACTACAGATTTAAAGATAATAGAACTATGAAAGACCTAAAGGCAGTCATCTTCTTGCCCTGCGGTAGGATCAGTCATCCCTAAGGACATCCCTAATAATCAAATGTCCAACCTCTTCTTAAAAAGGAGCAAAGAGCCATTGAGAAAATTTCTTCCAGTGTTTAGCAATTCTTACATGCAAAACATTGTGAGTTTTCTTCCCATTTAGCTTCCATGTCAAAACTAAGTCCTTGTTGCTGTAATGCACCGTTTTTATTACATTTGGTTGTATTCCTAGCAGCTGTAGGAATCATATCAACGTGCATCAGTTTTCTCTCTGTCTGAAGGCTATCATTCTTTGCATTCCCACAGTCTTTTTGTTTTTGTCCTGTCCTTTCTTTAAGGTTGAATTATTTTGAACCCTGTATCTTTCATTCTCAAAGTGGATAATATTCATTCATTATCAAATTGCTCCTTATCTCTTTTTTTTCCAAAACACAAGATCAAAAACTGAACACATTTCTCCAAGTTATCCCTTACCAAAGCTGAGTACAGCAACAACAGATACAAAGTAATTTTACACAGCTATTTGTTAAGTAATACATGAGCTACTTATTCATTACAATCATCACCCCATTAAGCTTTTCAAGATCAAATTCCAAACTATTACTGTGATGAGTAGGGATATATTTTTTTTATTCATTTTTTAAAAGCATAATTTCTTAATGAGTGATTGATGTTCTATTCAGGAAAGATTTTCTTCTGTATGTGTTCATTACTGAGTGTACTGGACACAGAGAGTGATGTTCTTCAGAGCTACAACAATAAAATGCTGATAGCAAGGCTTATAAATCTCAAATGTAAGAGGGTATTTTGAATATAAATTGCATTTGATATTTACTGTTCTACTTCTGCCTCTAGAGGGTGTCTAGTAATTATCTGATAAAAGGATAAAAAAGGTATGTTGAATTTTGATAGCAAGGAGAAGAAAAGGATCTAGAAGAGTATATTCTAAAACCCTAAGTATACACTAAGCCTCAAAAGATTCTATCATATTTATGTAATTTTTAAAGGATTTTTAGTCTGCTTTTTTTGTCAAGTCTGTGAAGAAGGTCAGTCATCTCTTCTATTTTTTTTTTTTTTTTTAAATGATGTGCACATTTACCTATGTTATCGAGCTTACTGCAATTCTCAGAGAGAGGAGGAATTTTGATAGTGTCTAAAGCTGTGCAAACAAAGAAGAATATTGATTTATTAAAATTTTGTCAAATAAAGAGGTTATATTGTTTTGTCTACTGTAACAGAAATATCTGTCACAAGTGCTCACTATATGTGAGCATCACTAAAGGCACTTACTTTCTAGCCCTTTTTCTTAGTCTTATAAAGACCTTGTCTTCTATGTTGGATGTTTTTTGTATAGCATCTTAATACATATCTGAGAAAGAAAGAATACAGCAGAGAGAAAAGAAGGAGGAAAATACATAGAGATGATAAAACAGGTAGAAAAGAGTATGGAAACAAAAGGAAAGGAGTGAGGTTTTTTTTTTTCTTCATGTTGCTTCAGTTTCATTTGTAAAACTTTTTATTTTGAGTGAACTGAGGCTACACTAATGAAAACATAATAAATCCAGAATGTTCACACCTTTCTTATCCTAAAAGACACTGCACATCACTTTACTGGCTGAGGGCTGTATCTTGAACTTTTTCTTTGATGGGAAATCTACATATCACCACTCCATGGACTGCTGTTTTGACTCTGGTTTGTACTGATGATACTATATCTCATCATTGGCAATGATACAATCCAGGAAACTGTCACCTTCAGTTTCATATTGGTGTTCTTTCTGTTCCTGTGTGAGCATTCATACAACCCACCAGGCACAAACTCTGTGATATTCCAATTTTGCCACCATCTTTTCCAACACATTGAAGCAGATATTCAGGTCCGTACACAGTTCCTTGGTCACAATCCATTGATTCACATGGATGAGCAGATTGAGATCCTCTTCATTTCATGGTATGACGGTTGCGCATGGCTGTTGCACAAGATTTTGTGCTTTTCTTTCATGTCACTGCTGTCACTGATGAAACTCACCACCCACTGCTTCACTGTGCTCACATCCACTCTTTGGTGTCCATAAACAGCCAGCAGTGTTGATGAACATCAATGAGTGCAATTTTTCTGCATGGGGGAATTCAGTGGCACATCATTGCTTCATACACATTTTCATGTCAGACACCAATTTGTCAGACTGCCCGTCTGTTGCCATCTGCCAAAAGGCAACAAATTGTAATGGAATACTGAAGGGAAGTTTCAACATCTACTGCCATACTACCAACATCCACCTCTGACATTATGGGCCAACATAATGAAACAGGAGGCATTACTTTTGGAGCAGCCCCCCTGTATGTCAAAACTACATACAAAAATAGTGATGATACATGAACTAAAAGTAAAAGAACCAGTGAGAATGTTGCCACAGACTTCAGACCAAAAAAGAAGAAAGGATGTGAAATCAAATATAGAAATTAATCGCCTAAATCTTGGTATTTATACAACCTCAGATTGTACCTATGCTTCTGAAGATAGATATTTAAGATAACTGCTAAATAAATTGTATCTTTGGCCATGACTAGGTTACAATGTCTAAGATTGTTTCCTAAATGTAACAATTGCCTTGTCTGCTGCTTTTCACTATGGATTTGAAGTAAACACCAGGATTATAGCTTCCTTTTCTCCTTGCCCTTCCTTTTTCATATGAAAAACATGTAACTGCACATCCTGAGGTTGCTATAAGGTACTTTGATCCAATGTGGATGGTGAATAAACAGTGCACAGGCTTCATTCTATTCATTCATATATGTTTATATTTAATATTTCAGTAATTTAAAGTAATTTACAAGTTGTGCTTCTTTATGTCGTACATTGATATATTCTAGTTGCACTTTTTTAGCTCTTCCTCATCCTTCCCTCTTGCAATGGAGAGGCCTCAGGAGAGGCTACTGTGTTTTTTTTGTTTTTGTTTTTTGTTCTTTTTTTTTTGTTTTTTCAAAGTTCACAAGTGAAATTATGTGTGTAATGCTTTGATACACTATCCCTTTCTATCTCTTCAGACTTCTCTGCTTCTCTTGATGCAACTCTAGTTTCTGAAGAAGGAGATGGTAAGTCATGCTCAGAAGTCACCCATGGCATAGAATATACAGTTATGTGAGAGATGAGTGAGACCTGTGATAACAACTCTATAAATCTTTCCCACCCAGAGGTAGATTTGATAAGTATTATTTTCCATGCCTTAGAAAGCTGCAGAATGGTTTTACCCAGAAAGATTTTGCTTTCTAGAAAGCAAAATAACTTTAATTTTTAACACGATATGCTGTAGATCATTTAGAATAATACAGAATAAAATGAAAAATAATGGCTCAGATCTAGTCCCATTTTGGGTAATGGCACAACTTGTATTACATTTAAGCAGAGTGAGATCTGATTGAATAAATAGAAAAAGTCTTTATTCTGTCGCTCTTTGACAGAGTCTTATTCCTCTGTGTTCACTTGTTGTCAGACATAGCCTGTTTTAGGCCCCAGTTCAGCTAACAAATAAGCAACTCACGTCAACAAAACACTTGAAAATGTACTTTTAATGGTTTCTAGAGTAGAGATGGATTACTGGATCAGCCTTATGAATATAAATAGCCAGAATTTTCCCATTGTAGATGCAAAAGATTTAAGGTTGGAAAATACAGAATCTAATATAAATCTTTGTAGATCTATGGCTTGAGATAATATACAAATCAGGAACATGATTAACCATCGAGAGTAAACAGTTTTGTCATGGGTAAGATTACACATATAATTTATTTTCATTAAAAAGAATGGCAATTTGCAAATTACAGAAACAAAATGGAAATGCTGATTAAAAGGATTATAAAAAAACTATGAAGTGATGGTAATGTGTCCCATCCTAATGTGGAAATTGAAAGAAATGTTGCTGAAAAGGCAGCTGTAATAAAAAAATCATTCCTATTCAGTGATTCATTCCTATCAGTGTCTTTAAAACAAACAAACAAACAAACAAACAAACAAAAAAAACCAACAGCACCACTTTAAAATATTTAATCACTTGAATTATTCCCGAAGTACAGTTTCAGAGCAGTGTGTATTAGCTTTTCTTCTGATTTCTTTAAAGATCACATTATTTGAATATTTCACTTTGCTGGAACATTTCATTTGCTTTATCATCGTGCATTAGATGATTTTTTTTTTCCTACAACAGCTATATTGTGGCAAATATTTAGATTAACATAAATTAATGCAGCAGCATAAATAGTGACTACCAAAAGGTTATGTAATATAAAAAGTAATGCTATGAGCAATAGTTCCATACACTATTTAATTACAAATTCTGTATTTTATATCTTTATTCTTCAGTTTTCAATGTGGAAGTTTGCTTGTATGTTTGTTTGTGTGTATAAAATTTGAAAAAATTTAAGATGAAAATATTTGCTTCTGTTGTGACCTCATATTAATAACAGGTCAAAAAGCTCTCTTTTTCAATTTCCTGTTTAAACCGACTCATATTTCTTAACAAAATTGTCAGTTGACTCAGCTTTGAATATTCATTTTCCCCAGCAGTGAGTACAGATCTGACTGTAATTCTTCTCTGCATGGCATAGGAAAATTATTTGAAACAGCATGTGTCATCAGTACCAAAGCCTAGTATTTAGTGATGTTCAATTCTTGTCTCTGAAGTATAGAGCTGCATGCTTATAAGATGCAGAAAAGTTCCTTTTTTCCTAAATCTTCAAGGTATTATGTAATTATACCAATAGTTCTGTGCAGAGAATGTACAATTCTATGGTTCTATGATTCTATGAGTTCAGTAAGTGTAGGAAATATCTGTAATGAAGATTAATACAAAATGGTTTTTGAAGACATGATGTACAAATAAAAACTGTTAAAACAATCCTTTTGAAATATCGTGGATTCAGGTTTTATTTGTACTTATTTAATACAACTCTGTCTGATGCCTTAATTCATACACAGTACTATCTCATTCCAAGAGCACTTCAATTAATGTGGTTCAGGTTAAGTTTGTGCTAGGCTTACTAAAACACATCATGTTAGTACATTATTTTTATGTCCATTCAGGCAACCAAGAGAAATATGTTTCACTACTGTGTTTAAACATGATTGTTTTGTAGAATAAACAAAGCCTAAAGAATATTGACTTAAGTTAATTAGAATTTGATTAAATGTATTCAGAGGACTGCAAATTAATCCTTTGGGCAGGGGTGAGGCTCCTTGCAAGAGCTTTACCTGGGGCTTTGTAAGTGACTCACAGTCCATAAAAAGCAGTTTCAGATACCTGCCATTCTCAAACATATAGCATCAGAAAAGGCCTTTTTTCTTTATGGAACAATGAGATCTATTTTAGTGGGGAATTACGTAATTTACAGAATTGCAGAATTGCAGGGGTTGGAAGGGAACTCAAGAGATCATCAAGTCCAACCCCCCAGCTAAAGTGGTACAATAGGTTGCACAGATAGGCGTCCAGGCAGGTCTTGAATATCTCCATAGAAGGAGACTTCAAAACCTCTCTGGGCAGCTGGGCAATTTGACGGAGAAATGCACTACTTGGTTGAAGTTTGTATGATCCTGTCATATGCTGAATATAAATGAGCCATCTTTGTTTCAAGGTGTTGCATATTTCAAGAAAATACTCATGATATCAACGAGCTTTTAAAATATATTAATATAGTGATCAGAATACTAAATTTTAGTACCCAGTCTGTTAATGTGCCATTTTAGTCCTAATAAATTCATCTTTCTTTATAGTTACTGTTGGTTATAAGAATGAGGTGAGACCCTTGTGTTCTTCTCAGAACATTCCTGCTAATAAAATTCTTCACATATCTGGTTAAAGTCTTTCACAGTAATTTACAGCTGTAGCTTATTTCTTTAGACAATTTCTGGTCTGACAGTCAGCCTCCAAAAATGGATTAAGTAAATATTCAGAGGATCAGTAAGTAATACCGATCTGTTTGACCCCCAAATAGGTGCTGCAAATATTACCCTGTTAAATCATATGTAATACCAGTGCCCAGGACTCAGACAATAGTTTGTACTGAAAAGCTAAGGATAATGGTGTATTATCCTAATTTGTTCCAAAGCTGTGAACATGAAAATTAAGATTATGGGACTTATCAGATTTTATTTTTTTCAATAAAACTAGCAAGAGCGTTTTTATTATATGTTCATATTTTTTCTCACTTGTGATAAAATTATATAGTCTCTAAAACATGAAGAGTACTTCTTTATTTTCAGAAATGCAGAGAATTCTTAATAAAATCACCAGGATGGGATTGAAGGCTTTTGCACAGGCAACACTCCAGTGTGGCCACCACAGCTCAGCCAGTATGAAACAGCACAATTCTGCCTCACATGGGCTCTGGGATCTGCTCAGCAGTTCTCAGCAGTCCCATTACTCTCTCTCTCTTCTGGAGTTTTTAACCTGATTAATGAATTCCATTACTATTTATTAAAGTCTATGTGCTTCATAAATAGAACTGGTTCTGAAGCGTTGGAGAAAGAAAGTAATTTGATTTAAAATTATCGATCCCTTTCAGCAGAAGTCTTCCTAGTTTTTAAAAGATCTAGGAGAGATTAATTTAATGCTAGAGGTTATTTGAGATAAGATACTCATATACACAAATGTTTGTAGGCTTAAGCCCCATTCTAGCAATGGTTGTATTTATCTATATGGGAAGTCTTAGTGAAAGCAGTATGATTTCTGATGTGCATATGTATTGGTACTTGAGTGTAAAGATGGGTCTTGCTCCTGGAAACAGCTGTGCATGAGATTGATTCTGTACATGCAGGTGGCTCCATTGGTGTCATGAGAAGACTCTGTCCAGTAAGCACGTGTGCAAATCTTTGACAGATTAAAGCCTATGTTGCAAGAACCATGAAACATTACAGGAAAAAGAATCTCTTTAACAATCAAACTAGTGAAACAGATTATTTAATTCATCATTTCTGCTCTCTCTGATTTTACTGAATTTGGACAAATGGAGGCCGTTTTTTTGTTTGTTTTTTTTCAACACAGGCCTTTCCTGTCATTGGATATTGTCTACTACACTTACGAAATGTAAATATCTCTTGGATATATATATGTATTCTCACTGATCTGGGTAGTAGTGATTCAAAATAATCTCCAGTGGTATTTCATAAACTAAATATGCTTTTTATAACCAGAAAAAACAATATGCCAACTTTTGAATCAGGCCCAAAGAGTTATCAACACATTATAAAGTTCAATGATCACTCAATGTGTATGGTCCCTTTTCCTTTATGCAATTTCCTTTGCACCACTGCAGAAGAAGAGAGAGAGAGAAGTTTGTCATTACTCTCCAGTGGAGATGCTCCTGACAGTAATAAGCTTTCAGGAGAGATTTCTTCCAGTCATCCAGCAGTCCATGCTCCATCACTAGGCTTCTGCCTGTACCAGTTGTCTCATCATTCAGTGAGTGGACTGGGAAACACAGTGAATAACAGTGGCTTTGCTTTATATGTTATTAATTTTTATTTATCTTTTCTTCTTGTAAAGCAAATCAGTAGAAGTCAGGAACTCTAAATGGAGCTAAGAGTCATGTGTGCACAATTTAGGAAGACACCAATTATCCCACCAGCAATTATTTGAAGGACAAAAAGCTGGACATGAGCCAATGGTGCATGCTTACAGTCTAGAAGGCCAACAGTATCTTGGGCTGCATCAAAAGAGGGATGGCCAGCAGGGTGACAGAAGCAATTGTCCCTCTGTTCTCTGCCTTTCTGAGTACCATATCCAGGCCTGGGGCCCCCAGTATAGGAAGGATGCAGAGCTTTGGAGCAGGTCCAGAGGAGGGCCACAAAGATGATCAGAGTGCTGGATCACCTTTCCTATCAAGAATGATTGGAGAAGAGTAGGCTCAGGGAGACTTCATCACAGCTTTCAAATACTCAAAGGGAGCTTACAGGCAGGAGGGAGAGCAGCTTTTTAACGTGGGTAGATTGTGATAGGACAGGAGGAATGGTTTTAAATTAAAAGAGGATAGATTTAGGTTAGATGTTAGAAATAAATGTGTTAAACAGAGGATGGTGAGGTGCTGGAACAGTTTGCCCAGAGAGGTTGTGGATGCTCCGTTTCTGAAGACATTCAAGTTCACTTTGGATGGGAAACTGGGCAGCCTAATCAGGTATTTGGCAGTCCTACCCATGACAAGGTGTTGGAACTAGGTGATATTTAAGGTCCCCTCCAGCCTAAGCCATTCTATGATTCTGTGCCTCCCGACCAAAGGAAAAAAGAAATTGTTGAACCCAATTTATTTATCACCAGGAAGCTATGGATAAGTGAATGGGTTTTATATGACCTCTTACTGAAATGCCAGCATGCTGTATAGACAGGCTGTCCTCCTTGCTTCATACCCTATTTCCATGCATTATGTGCATCACTGGCTGGTGATTTCCAGCTGCTGTAAATCCTGGTCTGCATGGCTGAAATGTGGCAGATTGTTCCAAAGGCTGCTTTGCTACAGCAGCAGTCAGACACCCATGCTCTGTCTGTTCAACACTTTACAGGTGCCTTAGGAAGGGAAGCATTTTGGTTAATTTAGCTTCCGCTGGCTTGCTCACTGGCTGGAAAACAGAAATTATTTTTATATGTTGTTAGTATTAGTATAGTATTAGCCATCCACCTAGAGCAATTGGCTTGTGACTTTGTTTCCTCAAAATGCACAATACAGTATGTAGTAAAATAAATTTTTTTCCCCTCATAAGAAGTTTCAAAACCAGATTTAAAAAAAAAAAAAAGAGTGGGTGTGTAAGAGCGCAGAAGCAGCAGGTGTGTTCCAGGTGAGGTCCCTGGGCAGGCATAGGCTGCTCCGTGAACAGAAGCCAGCACAGACCAGGAAGCAAAAAGAAACAATCAGGCTGCCCGTGCTGGAGGCTGAGGAGACACGCAGGTCAGCTCGGTTAATCATTACCAAGGAGTTAAGATATAAGAATACCCCATCAGAAGCATAAAGAGCTGAGAAGACTTCCCAGAACAGATTAGATTTTCTGAATGTATTTTTGCTGTGTCAGAGGAGGATCTATGTTCTTTTGCTGTTCCAAAAGTTCAGCCCAAAGGCAGCTCGTGTGTTGCTTTCCTGTTCCGAGGAGGAAGTCAGAAATTCCCTCCACATCTGCTCTCACGCATGAATTCTCCGGTTTCACTTCTGAATCAGGAGCTGCCTGAATGAGTTCTTAGCAGTGCTCAAAGAGGAGCTTCCATCTGTGCCACGAACAGTTTCATCTTGTGCCAAAGGAGGAAAAGAAATCCTTCAAAATGCTAAGATTTTATGGGGCAAAGATTTCCTTAAGAATATTTCAGCTGTGAAAAGTGAAAGAAGAGAAGGAGCAGGAAGGCACAAGGAAAAAGAATGGGAAACTTCTGTCAGAAGTACTGCGGCTGTTTGGAGCCCTATGTTCCTTGCTTATTCTCAGGGAAAGAAGATGAGCGGGAAGAGGATGTTGGCCAGGTCTTTGCCAATCCTGCTGTGGTAAGGATTGACTCACAGGCAGGAGAGAAGGACGAAGTGAATAAGACAAAAGGGAAGCCCTTACCTCCACTGCCTCACCAGTGTATGGTGGACACGTGCAATTTTGTGGCACTCTTCAACTATGAGGCTCGCACAGAGGATGATTTGAGCTTCCAAGCTGGGGATAAGCTTAAAGTGCTGGATGCATCCCACAAGGGCTGGTGGTATGCTAAGCTCCTCCTGCCAGAAGGGTCAGTAAGTCCTGGCCGCAAGCTCCAGGGCTACATCCCTGCCAACTACGTAGCCGCTGAACAGAGCATTGAAGCTGAGCCGTGAGTAACCCATGCAACACACACCACACATCTTTTCTGTAGGGTTAAGTGGGTTTGGAGCAATCAGTTGGGGAATTTTCTTTTTCTGATTAGTACCTTGTAGCAATGAATGTCCAGTAGTTCTACCAGTGAGAGTTTGAGTCCGTGTGTGTGTGAGGAAAAGACACTGGGATTGAAAGAAAATTAATGTTAAAAGGCAGAGTGTTGAGGGTTTTGTGGTATTGTAAGTAATATATACCTCAGTGAAGAAGCATTTGGAAATATTCAGGCTGGTTACCACTGTAATGGTTCCTACTGCTATTCATGTAATACTGATTGTGGACCAGCTGCTTTCAAGGTATAACCTTTTACCCAAACAGCCCTCAACATAACCAGTTGCAGAGTTATCATTTAGTTACAGTTTCAGGAAGTTCCACATTAAATCTTGTTGCATAGGTGAGTCTCTAACATACAATTTTTTCATGGCTTGTTTCTTCTCTATAAGCAAATCACTCTCAGGACTACTCAAGGTTAACTAAAGTATAGAAAATGGAAAAAGACTGGATAAAGCAAAGGAATGGACTGTATTTCTTTAAGTTCCACAGGGTTTATCTATTCAGCCTATGTTCTTCAGAAGTGGTCTGATCTTATTTACCAGTCAGAACATAAGAAGAAATCACATGAAATCAGTTATTTGGCTTTCTAGTGAGGATTAGTAGGGTCTAAGTTCGTCTGGGATGCAGAATTACTTTTGTATGCTGCAGTCAGAGGCAGCATGAAATAACACTGATTGCCAAGCAAGAGGTGTGTTTTGGCAAAAAATTATTGCCTTGGAAAACGACTGTAGAAATAGCATTATAACTCATTTTGGCTTTAAAGAAATGATACTGCAGATTTTCAGTTAAATCTCATCTGGATCTGAAATATCATCTCCAGTCTGATCTGCCCACTGTACTGCTTATGGCTAGGAAAATTGGCTTACATATGATTATGCCTGCCTTTTATCCACGATAGGATTTGGGATAGAGAAATCTTAGGGCAACTGTAAGATTTCTGTCAAACCTGAAGACCTTAATTTTTGGAGTCTGTCCAGCTGTTGCTATTTCTATATTCAGGCAGATAACGATTTCAGTGGTCATGTTCAAAAGAATTCTTCCAATTGCAGAAATCAATCTGCAGGGAAGACATTTTCTGAACCACTAGAGAAAAGATCGTGGGCTCTAATTCAACTCACCTTGGCCTTTGCTCTCTTCCAAGAAGTAGTTTTATTACAACTCATCTAAGATTGCCACTTGCAGTTAATGTTTTGAAAGTAATTTTCCTCAGTTATACAACAGAGTCTCAGCTTTTAGCCTCCTCATGTCATTCTATATCTTCAGTATCGTATGTGGAGTTAACTTGTGTGAAGTGCTCTACTGCATAAACTTGTGTTTTTTGCTTTTTTTTTTCTGTATGCAGAATCAATTTTATTTTCTTACACTCTTTTTATATACCTTACTCTGTTTAATAATCAACACACAGTTATGAGAAAAGTTTTATGCAGTTGGCTGGTTGATTTCTTTAGTTTTTTTGTTTTGTTTTGTTTTGTATTTTTTTTTCCATATTTTTAAAACAGCGAACAGAAGGAATGGAGAGCTTTTACAGCTATCAGACAAAGTAATTCCTCCATAGTATTTAACAAGTTTCTAATTTCATACCAAAACAATTCTGGCTGGACCTGCTGTCTTTCCTCAAATTTCCTTCTAAGTCAGTTGGTTGCAGTGACCTTCAACAAAACTAAGTACGCAACACTGTCTCCTGTCAATCCATACAGATACCATATAGATACCATTTCCTATAATTGTAGGCTAACTCAGGCTGGAAAGGGTCTCTGATCTGAAAGTTTCAATCAGCCCAGCTCAAACAAGGCAAAGATAAAGTTAGACCCATTTAATTAGAGCAATTGCCTGTCAAGTTTTTCACCTTATGGTTGTGATTTTTAGACTTGTATCTAGTTGTAACATCTCTCACTACAGGTTCCTCCACGACCTCCATTTCACCCATCCCATGTATTTCACACTTCTATTATCCTATTGAAATAGTAAGAACAACAGTTGTGATGGTGTTTTAATGGATAAACCTTGCCTAAATTACAAGGACAATGAAAAAGATATTATAATGTCTATTTATTTAAAATTCAATGTTTAATCACATTCTAGGAACTGGGCTTGTTTAGATGGGAAAAGAGAAGTCTGCAGGGAGACCTCATTGTGGCCTTCCAATACTTATAGGGAGCATATAAACAGGAGGGGAAACAGCTGTTTACATGGGTGGATAGTGAAAGGACAAGGGGGAATGGTTTTGAGACGGGGAGATTTACATTAGATGTTAGGGAGAGGTTTTTCACTCAGAGGGTGGTGATGCTCTGAAACAGGTTGCCCAAGGAGGTTGTGGATGCCCCACCCCTGGATGCATTCAAGGCCAGGTTGGATGTGGCTCTGGGCAGCATGGTCTAGTGATTGGTGACTCTGCACATAGCAGGGGGTTGAACCTACATGATCTTTGAGGTCCTTTTCAACCCAGGCCATTCTATGATTCTATGATGATTCTCGGCCTGAAATTTAAATTGAACTTCTTTCACCATTGCATTTAAGTTTTAATTAGCACTCACTTTTGGTGTTGGCCAATTGCTTACAGCTATGATGTAGACATCTGTTGAAATAGGATAAATTTCAATTACATCTTTTCATCCTTCGTATTGTTCTTCTTGGTCCCAGCACAGAACTAATAGAGAAAGATTTAGTCTCTGTCATGTAGCACAATCTAGCTCCTGAACACCTGCAGAGAGAATGGACATTTTAGTTTATTTCTCAAGTATAGCTCCAACTTTCTAGATCATGGAAAACTGGCTATCCTGTTTAGGGAAACAGATTTGATAATTACAAAAATAGCCTAGGTCAGTGTCCGGTGCACATAGAGGGACTTATGAAATTAGTGATTTTTTCACAGTTCCTGAGTCTCAACTTTGTAAATTAATGTCTGTAATTAAGCTAGGCTAAGACGCACATTGGCAGACAGTATCAAGCATTGATTTGATGACAATAGATGGCGAGTATCTAGTACTCAGGCAGGGTTTTCAAAAAAACAGCAAAGTAAAATATGTAGTTTGTTATCTCCTTGCTGACAGCTCAGTATTAAGATACAAAATTTACTCAATATGACTTGCATAACTTCAGTAGTAGAGGAAAAATTAGATTTTATCTTTTTTTTCCTGGATATATTGAGGCAGTTTCATAAATTCTTGATATGCACACAGATCATTCTGCTCAAAGACATTTACATTGTCGTTTTGCATGTTTGTTTAGGTTTATAAATCAGAGATTTATGTATTTTCTTTAGCAAGTGAACATAGCTTATAAAGCAGGTTCTCTTGAAAAGCAACTAATTTAAACACTTACAATTTCATGAATGAGTTCTTGGAAAACTGGCAAATAAAACAAACTGACCATGTTCTTTAGCAGCTGATTTCAAGATGATTTTATATAAACATTCAGAAAATATTGATACCCAATATGTGCATGGATATCCCATAAACTCACTTAAATAAAGGGACATAAGGACATGAAACATTCTATAAATTATGGAATAACAGAGTTGTCAGAGTCGCTATGTAAGTTTAGTCAGTATATGTTCTCATACAAAACTTACACTGCTTTTCCTAATCATTTTAATTTTGCCTGTAGACATCGAGATTATTAAGATAAAGGTATATATAGTCCTTTTTTAATTAAATTTTTGACATGATCTGTATAGCAGAGCTAGTTAGGGATTGGTAAATCCATTTAATTTTGTGTTATCCATCCTGGTAGAAGATAATATTAGGCGATTTCTTGTTCCCTGCAGGTGCCACAGGAGACCATTTTGTCTCCTAACTGAAATGTCTGGGATTCTTTCCTTGACAAAGAGTGTGACTTTACTTTCCCTGTGTTCCTTCTGTTATTTTGTTCTATAAACAGGAACCATAGTAACACATTCACCTGCCCTTACCTTATTACTGCCACTTGTTTTAACTAAACAAGGAAAAGACATAGTGCCAATAGTTACGTGCAGCAAATACAGCCCAGCTGGACAGTTCATTTTAATGAGGAAAAATAATAATTAAAAGAAGTAAAGAAAACTGTTGGAATGACATGAACTCTTCTACGGAGGAAAGGTAGAGTGTACTTAGAAGGTGCTCCCTCTCACCTGCTATCCTGATGGACCTGATGACTGCTTATTGAAAGTCAAATTCATTCCATATATTCACCCAATATTACTGACATAACAGTGCTGTGCTAAGGGAAGTAAATTAATGCAAATTCCTGGTAGATTAGGTCAAAGAAGAACTCCACAATTACTTTTAATGTTTACTAATTTCAGAATCATTCCTCCCTTCAGAGAGGTTTCTTGAATTGATACTTCTCAGCTGGTGGAAACTGAGTCCTTGACTTAATCAACAAAACCTTGCCAGTCAATTCCACTATGAGTTCCTACACTACCCTTTGAAAGCGGGTGATTTATAGGTTATTTTTTTCAATCATCTCTGTAATTCCTTCCTTTCTGTGACTTGACTTTGTTTTATATGTTGATGTAGTCTGAATTACTATGTATGAACAGGAAATCATTCACTGTGTTGACCTGTTTCAAACTTTCTGCAAATTCAGGCTTGTGGGGTTCCTTTCATATATGTGGGTCGTTTTTTGAAGTAGCTTACAGTTCACAGCTACAATGGCTAGAGGTTGTTTTTGAAGTGAAAGCTTAGATTTTGCTGAACAATTCAGAAATCCAACTGTGATCCTCTGTGGTTTCAATGTGCTCTCACTCTATCATTCTCACAAGTCCTTTCTGTATTACCGTACAAAATCTCGACACTACCAGAAACATCAGTAATCCTAGCACTGAAGTGGACTTGTAAAAATTGTGACACTAAGGAACGTGTATTAGTGGACAGTATTAGTGGTAGGTGGGCAGTTGGATTAGATGATCTCAAATGTCTTTTCCAACCTTAGTGATTCTGTGGTTCTATGATTCTATGTTCATTAACAGGGATGCCTGTATTATATTTCAAATTATCTCAGAAGCTGTCACATTATGTATGAAAGCTATTCTTATCCAGCTTTTGGTAGAAAAGGATTATTTATTGCCAAAATATGCATTTATTTTAAATAACAGAAATGGCTGTACATGAATTCTCTATCAATGAATGTATTTCAGGTATTCACTTGAATATACTTCATATATATGTGCTTCTGTGTGTACACATGTGCAGAAAGTATAGAAGACTGATGCTCTTAAGACCATGCAAAACAGCTTGGAAATACAGCCAAAGCCAAAGCCCAAATGCTTTTGATGTTTTCTTTACCATGTGTTCAAAGCATCTGAAATACCTACTCAGAGTTTTGAATCAACAAGTGTTTTCATGTGCTTTTCTTGAACTTAAACAATTTAATAATGGAACAAGACCCTGAATTTTATTAACTTCATTGGTCTTGTCTCAAAATTGCCATGTTAGCTTCAAGCCTATCTCAAACATTTTCTTTAGCTCTGCTTTTTTCTTAACTATACAGTGATAATCCAAAGGAGACTGTTCACAGAAGTATGTAATGTCAGATTTTATCAAGTGTCAGCAGTATTTATACATCTGTCTGTAATGCAGAAAAGATGTATTACCTCTCAAAAAGATCAAAAGAATTTGTAAATGTAAATGAGCAGTTTATACAAATTTGTCCAGTTTAGGCCACCTATTTCCTGTCAGCATGGTATTCTAAATATATAACATTGTCTGTTTAAATGGAGAAATGAAAAAATCCTTTCCTACCATATCTTTATTTGAAATTAGGGTGTACTTTATGCATTATAATTAGTATATAGCAGTTTCTATTACCATGCTGAGAAAGATTTGACAGTGAATTGTGTCAAAACCTGAAACAATATCCTGAAAACTGAAAAATGGGCAGTTTTTTTTTTTATGGCGCCATGAAACCCACGTGGCCCTTGCAGAGCATCTTTGAAAAACATAGACAATATCCTAGTCAGAAGAACTTAACAGTCTTGTTTGATGTTTTATTTGTTTTTCCTTCAGATTCAGTAGAAATAGATGTTGTGTGTTCTGGCCTAGGTTAGTTGATTTTGAATGATGTTAGTAAAAACATTCTCCAGGTAGCGTACAATTGTTATTGTTCTCTATACAATCTTCTTTAGTAGTTGTCTGTGTAACAAAGCACAGAACACTGCAGAGCTTACTAATCTCTGAACAGGTATAGGAGGAAAAAATAGTAACCAGAAACTCAGTCAGACTAAGAAGTCCTAAAGCTATACTGGTTTTAGACTATCTAGGTCAGATATCTCTGCGAAGAATTGTTTTGTAATAAGTGAAAAGCACTGTTGGGCATAGAAGACAGGGGCTTTTCTTACACAAGTGAGGGAGCTGCACTGAACAGATTAAGTCATAAAAGCGTACAAGATACCCTAAGAGGTCCAGCCAAGGACCCTATATACCAGTTTTTCTGTTTCAGAAAGGATCTTACAAAAATTGCACAATCCTATCCACTTTTTTGTTGTTGTACTTCAGCAGAGGTTGGAACGTTCTTACAAGCGACATTAGAGGGTACATCACTGTCATGTCTGATTACAAACCTAACGTCAAGTCTATTTAGCAAAGACATAGGTTGACATTGCAGAGCTCTTTATTTCTGTTTGGAGATGAAGACTAAGCTATTAAAAAAAAAACAAAACAAAAACACACCAACCAACCAAAGGAAAAAAAAAATCTTTCATCTCTACAGAAAGTTTTACATTCCTAAAATAGTTTTTGGCTTTTCTTCTCCATCTGGTAATTGTTTAGTGTAGAATGACTCAAAAAAACCCCACCAACATGCTCTCAAAACTAATGAGGAAGTAGCAGTGCTCTGAGGTTTACCTGCCCTTTCCTTTACAAGCCACACCTGCCTATCTCTGTATACCGTAATGCTCATGAGTCAGCCTGTGCTGCAGACGTGACTTACTTTACTATGAGAAGTTTACTGTTAAGTTCATATTGAATCTTACTGAAGATAACAAAAATTAGACCAGAATGGGTCATGCTATTATCTTATAGTTTAACAGAGATGCCTCTTATAAACATTATATTGAAGATACAGCCTTCCAGTAGCCTGAATTAGATAATAAAAATTTACTAGTGCATTTTTTTTTAAAATAGATTAGAAGAAAATGTATGATTGTTCACGCTTCATATATTTATTTGTAATACAATATTTTGCTCCTTTTCAAGTCGTGGAAGTAAAGTCCACATAGCAAAGGAAGAATTTATTACGTGATACTAAAATAAGACAAAATATTACATGCTTACTACTTACTTACTTACACATGTAAGATAAAAGAACAATATGCAGTGTTGCTCAAATAATATTCTATGGAGCATATGTAAGGGCATCTTGCATTAGAACTTGACAACGAAGCAATGAAGCTCCTTAGTTAAGAAACTTATTATTCATGGGAGTTCTTAAATGTTGACATTCAGGTTTACACCTTGATACTGCATATGAAAGCCATAAAAGTAACAAGAAATTTGAGTGGAAATTGACATCTTTGTAGTTTTCAATTCTCCAGATATGCTAAGGAAGCAGGTTTGTTGTTTCTTTTTACTTCAGAAGATCAAACAAAATATTGATCATGAATAAATGTCTTCTTTTTATCACTTAAACTACATAAAATATATATTTTGGACACTTACCTTAATCAAAGAAAATGGAAAAATAGAGCAGTGAATTTAGTAATAAGAGATGGATTCAGAAAGGATTTACTAATTGACATTTTTTTTACTTCCATGCAGATTACTCTCTAATCTGTAATTGCTTACCTTATAGACATATCTATCTGCAATAATGATGGTAAGCATTTTCATTAGCTTTCTCTCATTAAAGCAAATACCTTGCTAGTTTCCTGAAACTTTTTTTTTTTTTTTTTTTTTAATAGAACAAGAAATTTTTCAGGAACATTTCAAGCCTCAGCACAAAAGAAAAGAAAGACAAAAAATTTTGAGGCTTACTACAAATTTCAGAAATGATGAGAACTCCCAAAACTTAACCTCCCTTTGGAAACTACAAATCATTTTATTTAGCAAAAGTCTCTGTGAAGGTATGCAGGAGTCTCTATTGCTCTGATGTTTTCTGGTCAAAGGAGCTATACAGAACAGACAAGCCTGGCTCACACGCGATAACGGAGGTGGTGAGGAAAACAAGCCTAGTCAGTGGCACTAATTGATAACAGTATGTGGCATCAGTTGTACTAATTGATGAGCCTTCAAAAAACAGGCAATCTGAGACTTTGCAGGTGAGGAGATGCAAAGCTGGGGGTCCAGGAGATTGGGGAGTTTGGTGGGACTGTGCCAACCAGTGAGGCAGTGTGCATAGAAAGGATGTTGGGGAGGTGAAAAGGTAGGAAGAGGTGGAAACGGGTGTAAGAGGATCTGGTTGTGAATACTGTGTGCTTGTGAACCTGGGGAGTGCTGTCCTGTGCACCACTATCAGTGACCCGACCTCTGCCAGCCCAGGAAGAGGAGGTGATGAGGTTGTCTCCGTTCACATAGAAGATATTCTATGTGAGTCCTGCATTTGGGAGCTGTGGAAAGTAGTGCTGCTTCTGTGACTGTTTGTGTGACTGGCCACATCCCTGTTCTCTGTGTGGATAGTCATTGGTTTTCTGAATTCCTGTAAAAAAAGAAAAGATCACTTATTTTGCTCTAATTTCAGAGTAAAAATGATTTAAAAATTATGCAGGCACATAGACTGATGCTGAGATACCTTTCTGTTGTAGTGTTGTGCTCTCTTATGAAATAAACCATATTTGTCCATCTTGGGCTGATAATACATGCAGATGTCACAATGATTGGATGTGCAAGCTTTTCTTCTGGAAGACAAAGATTTCTTTAGACTGTTACCCTCCTCATCTCTCAGGCTTTTCTGATTACCCCTGGACACTGAGTGACCTGATCATTCTCCACTGAAAATTGAACTGAAAGGTCACAGAAGTCTGCTACTGGCAATAGGGTGTGGAAGTATGTGCCTGCGTGAATGCCCCAGAGAGAGCTCTGCACGAAATCTGTGGGCAGATAACATCAGCATCATTAACAGCCATAGGGGTCTTTTTGTTTCTGAAGGCTTCTCTTTTACTTCTGTACTGTAATGATTTTACTTGTTTGAAAAGAAAATAATTTTTCAAGAATTATTTTTGGAAGAAAATCAATTCAGTGCTTTTCAAGGCTGTAATGTTTCAAGTGAATGTATGATGAAAAATTTTCTTGTGCTTCTGAGTTTCCCTTAATGTTAAATCAATTGATGCTATTAGTGTTCTCTGTACCACTTTAACATTAAGGCTACCTCATGGTTTCAGCTTTGTTCCAAAGTTGTTATGAATAGCAGAGTTATTGCTACATTAAGGGAATGTTATAACTGTATATCAGTACTTTTGTTCAGGTATATGTTAACAAATGTGCAGAGATACTGGCAGTGATCCAAGATTTTATAATGCTATTTTGAGAATTGGACCTGTGAAATACTTTTCTCATTTGGTTGGTTGATTGTTGGTTTTTTTTAAGGCAACTATGTAGCTATATTTCACACAAAAAGCCCAAGACAATGCCCATTATAGACAATGGTAACCTTTCATTTATTCCGAAGACAAGTTTAAAATGAAATAAAGTCCTTATCCAGGTACAATAGCACTACTGGGAACTAACTTAAATAGTCAATTCCCCATCATTACAGAGCTAAAGATGGGATGGTTTGTTGACCTGAAGGCTCTGTCTCAGAGGCATAGTGATTGCTTTTGCAGCAGCCACGCTTTTCCCCAAGAGACTCCTTTCTCAAATGCCTGGAGGGGCCAGGGGAAATCTTTGGTGAAAAAGGGGAGGACTGTGAGCATGGAGTGGGTGAGCCTGGAAGAGAACACTTAGGGGGATCTAATCAATGTATGTAAGTATAGCTGAAGGGAAGCTATCAAGAGGATGGGGTCAGACTCTTCTTGGAGCTTAGCTACAAGATAAGAAGCAACAGGTACAAACTGAAACTTGGGATACTCCTTCTGAACATAAGGAAGCAATTCTATACTGTGAGGGTGACAGAGCACTGGAACAGGGTTCCTAGAGAAGTTGTGGAGTCTCCTTCTTGGAGTTATTCAAGAGCCGCCTCGAAGTAATTCAGTGCAACACGTTCTAGGTGTCCCTGCTTGAGCAGAAGGTTGGATCAGAGGTATCTTCCACCTCAGCCGTTCTGTGATTCTGTGAATGTGTTGGTATATATTTCAGAAGTTGGAATGGACTCAGACGTGTGGCAGAGTAGGGGTATGACTTCACCCATCCCCTTAGTTTGAGGAATGTCTCCTGAGCGCGGTGTTCATGGGGCATGATGAGGGATGAGGAGAAAAACTAATGTGGAATGCTGCAGATTTTAGCCAGAATGTTGCCTGCAGATATGTAATTCACAAACAGGTTTTGCCACAGGGCAACTGACAGGGCAGCTGGGATCCATCAACTGTTAAAACATAGGAAAACCTGAAGCACATACCACATTCATAGGGTTTGAAAAACATTTTGCATCTCTCCTTATTCTGTTGCCCTAAGAAAGAATTTTCATTTCCTGTAGGAGGCATAACCTCCTTGCTCCAGTTTTGTTTGCTCCCTAAAACAGGCAGCAGAGCAGATTCAACAACACATTTGCAGCACAATCAACTGTTATTATCGAGAAGTGAAAAATTAAGATAACATTATGTGTAATCTCTTTTAACAGGATTATACACCAGTGTAGTTATGTCCTACTGCAGTAAAATGGTTTATACCCAACGCGTCACGGACCTTTGTCTGACTAATCTTTGTATTTATGTTTACAAGATTATGAGTTTGTTCTAGTCTGTAAGAGGAAATGCCAATCTCTGTGGTGGGTTTTACCACACTCACTGTTGAACATTACCTTAGCCAAACAATCCCACGCAGTTCTTTACTGTAAAAGTCTCTCTGACAGACCTGTTCTTTCAGGCACAGCTTACAACAAAAACAATGACAAAACAAAGCAATTTCATGGATTTTTTTTCCTGTCTAGTAAACAGGAGATCCTGGGTTCGAATCCCAGTGATACCTGGGATTGGGGCAGTGACACTTTAATACCCCGTACACTACATGATGTTTTGATGTGGAATACTGAAACCATTAAAAAAAAACCCAAAAACATAGAACCATGACAACCACAACAGACTTCAGGTGCCTAGAATACTTTTTTGATACCCCTGCTGCCGCCTTCTCTTGGCTTGACAGTGAATGTAAGGTATCATTTGGCTGTTCTTCTTTCCAGACAACTTAATTTTTTCTGAAAACAAAACAAAACAAAACAAAAAAAGCAGTTTATATTTCAATAGAAACTCCATTTGAGAACAGAAATAAGAAAAAACTTTAAATCTGAAAATCATTCAATTTGACTACCTCCAAAAATTAACATAATATTTTGTTTAGAAAACATACGGGGAAGTATAACTTCATTTTCTTTCTTTTTTCTTTTTTTTTTTTTTTCCCTGATCTCTCTTATATTTTTCATCTCACGAGTCATAAGCAAGTCCACAATAAATTTAGTATTTTTAGAAAAATGTCAATCCATCAGCTATAACCTGTTGACAAGAATGTCAGTAAAAAGTTACCCAAAGGCCAAGAAAAAATGTGATCTGTTTTTTCCAAAACTGTGTATTCCTCTTTGTAATCATTATTTTATGAAAACTTGTAATGTTGTTCTCAAAGTATGGAAAGTAAAATGGGACTTAATATACGCTGTCCAAAAATATCACTTTCAAAAATACAGGCAGATTTCTATGTACTTGTGTAACATAAAATAGTTATATGCTGTTGATTTTGATAGAGCTCTTTCATTTAGATAGTACAGAAATGAGTCTTTGTTTTTTCTGAACTATTCATGTATTCTGTGTTTTCCCACATGGAAAGAATATGCAACTTACTCCATCCAGTGTCACTGTTAAAAGACTCAGAAGCTTTCGGTCCATCACAAAGTACATATGGATAGTCTTCATTTCACTTCTGATAAGCTACTCAGCAGCAAGGATCTGAGCAATATACATGACTCAGATCTTTACGTATGAAGCAAGTGCATTGTGGTTGCATAAAGGTGCTGCCTACCCTACCCTACCTAATCGTCCCTGAAAACCTGAATTTCGAGTTTCCTTGGAGGAAATTGCTTTCTGAGTATTGTAAATAAGTAATCAGAACTGAGCTGTGTCACTGCAGTGGTGCATTTTAAACACATTTTTATTTCAAGTGTTGTCTAAGTGTTAGAACCTTTATTGCAGCATGCTAAGATTTTAATTCATTTCTGAATATAGGCTGTAGAAAGCTTTTGTTTCTTACATTTTTAAAGTCTAGTTCTGACTCACTTGTTGATGGCAGTACTTTGGGAAGTAAGATTTATGTATTAATGTATTTAACATTGAGCTTTAGTCAACACATGACTAAAATGAATAGTGAATAGTGAAGTATTTTTTGTACTCTTGGTGAGTACAAAAGCGAGTGATGAAGTCAAGAAAGCAAAAGATCTGTAAAGAGCAACACTTACAGTGGGAGTTAGTCTGTGAAACTATTTCCCCAAATAGGGGCAGGATAATCTGGAGACAAACATTTCATGAGCAGTTTAGGCAGCAGTAGTTTATAGATCCTGAGCATTAAATGAAATCCTCGGGTTTTTCATGTCCTTATTTTCTCTTCATGTTCTGTTAGGTCCAAGTTTCTCCCTTTCCTCCATCTCCTTAATGGTATCTTATGGTCCTCTCTATATTCATTTTTTAATATCCTGTTTCCCCCACTCCTGCATTGTTCTATGCATTTCTTTACCAACAGTTTTAAATTCTTTTCTTTTATATTTTGTCCCATGCATTCCTTCAGTATCTGATTATAAATGGCTATGAGAAATACATGGTATTACAGATAATCCCATGCAGGCCTGCAGAAGGTAGCAAGGAAGCAGGGTTTGGTGTCTAAAAAAACTTAAACCTAAGTTTTTCAGCTTCTGCTTACTCAAAAGGCTGGAAAATTTGTACTGAGGAGAGGCTCAGAACACTTTCTTTGTCCAGTCTGGAGATGAGGAGGCTGAGAGGAGGCATCACTGCTCTATGCAGCTCCTTGGGGAAGAGAAGCAAAAAGCTGCAAGCTCTGCTCCCTCTGGGCAACCAATGACAGAACACATGGGAATGACACAGATTGAATGAGAGGAGGCTCAGACTAAGGATTGGGAAAAAAAAAATCACAATACATACATACAATGAGGGTGGTCAAACACTGCAACAGGCTTCCTAGAGACGTGGTTGATACCCTGTGATTGTCAGTGTTCAAGAGGTATTTGGATAGTGTCTTCAATGACTTTTGTTTAGCCCTGAAGTGCTCAGACACTTGGACTGGATGTTCTGTGAAGATCCCTTCCAACTGAACTGTGCTATGCTATGCTAAGTTATGCTATGCTATTCTATATTAAAAGAATATGTTTTTGTTCTCAAAGAAAACTTTGCTTCATACTAACCAAGCATTTGGAAATAAAATTGCACTTTATATATTGTAACCAAACAGATAACAATTGTCAAATTCTAACGAGCCTTCTTCTCAGCACAGAGGGGATGCATTGGGGCCTCCCAGAAGTAAACTTCTGTCCCTGCTTCTGCACTGATGTTTACCCACAACAGACTGCAAACCTGGCATGGATTAAAAGCTGGCTCAGCAGCACTCTTTGTCCTGCCCAGAAAACAGCAGTAAAGAGTCGCACACGCAAGCCTGTTCAGGTTTCCATGTGCTGAGTAAGGACAGTGATCACAGGATGGTCATGTGATGAAAGGAATTAAATAAGAACCCAGGATGGTCATATGATGAAAGGAATTAAATAAGAACCCAGAGGATCTGTCTCTCTTTCTCTCTCTCTTTTTCTTTCTGCACACCTCTACTTGTCTTATGTGAAACAGTTCCTGAAGTTAACAAATATTTGTCCCTGACTAAATTACTACATACAGTACAATTCTGAATTATCTGAAAGGTAAGCCCTAGGCATTTCAAATTGGATGTTCAAAATTAGTAGAAAATTTTTATGATAATGTCTTATTGCCTTAGTCCCCTTTTATAGTTTTTCTCCACTGTAAATAACAGTTCACAAAAAAAAGTGCCACAAAATAAATGAACATTTGTAGAGTATGCAAATAATATAATCATAAATGCTATAATAGAGGTTTCTAGGAAATTAGCCATTCATGTAATTTTTTAACTTGTATTGAGAGCAGAGACTAAAATACACAGTAAGTTAGCTCTATCTATGCACTGACAAAACAAAACACAGGATAACTATTCAGTGAGCAGCACTCATATTCAGCCTATAGGAAGCAGTGGATGTAGCCATGTAATTGGAAGATGATATACTGGACCTTTCTGAAAGTGGCTGACTTGATGCCATGAAAACAAGATGAAAATCTTCTTTTTCATCACCTTCACTTCGGAATTCTTGATTTTGCATCTACAACTTTCTATAAATGTAGATGCTGAGGCATTTAAAATGTATAATTTAGGCCACTGAAGCTTTTCTTTAATGATTTTAGTTATTGTATTAGCTTTCTGCATTCTACAAGAAAAGCGCAATATATTTGATTCCACTATATATAACATAATCTATTTTTCTTTATCTTAATCCAAGACTTTTTCTCTAATTACAGTGATTCTTTATTCCTTGTCTCAGAAATCTTCTTCTCATAGCTTAGCACTCTCGATCCAGTTAACATATTACAGTTAGTGTGCTGGAGAGCCAGCTAACATATTTGTCATCATTGTTTCTTCTGTAATGGAGATTTCTGAGCAAGAATCCTGGGTATGAAAACAAACCCTCCAAGTTGCTGAGATTTAGTGGCATCATGAGATTTACCCTAATATGAGAGTGTAAATTCCAGTTGCAAACACTTAAGAAAAACACTTAAGAAAAGTGGGATGCCCTTATACCACAAAGCGCTGATCAAGGGTAAGATTATGCTGTCAATTTTAACATATGTAGTTCTTTTGAAAATCAATTTCATGTGGCTGATTTCCTGCTATTTTTTCTGTTATACTTCCACACTCTTTGAATGATCTTGCCAAGTAGTCCTTCTCTACTGATGATTTGTCCATCAGGATTTTTCTTTTTAGTTGAGCATTCATAAAATTCAGAGTATGTTATGGACCTCTGCCTTTAGCTTTATTTTACTTCCAGTACTTGAGTGAAAAACAAATAATCCACTTTCATCTCAGACAAAGCCAGTTATTAAAACAAATACAGCCCCTACAGATTTGATGCTGTGGAGATGATTTTGACTTTGCTCCTATGCATATTAAATGTAGGTGAAGACAGAATAAAGGTGGGGAGCTGTACTCTGATGAGCTCTACTGATAATGAGTGTCATAACCTGAACTTCCACATCATTTTCTGTGCAGGACTTTAGTGTGGCTAGCCAAGAGCAGGGAAAGATCTGGCGAAGTTTTCAAGAAGGCAAAGGATGACAGCTGTTAATTCAGAAGATTTTGGTCAGGTCTCAAATGGGTATGACACTCCTAGCCTTTAGTTATGAGCTTAGAGTTTTTGTTGGAGTGAATTTATAAAGAGACTGCCCAAAGAAAGGATATGCTGCCAAAAAATTTCTCCAGTAAAATTTTTTAAACTTCAATCATGGTGTGGGGGGGGTGGATCTTTGGCTATGGGTCCTCCCATGCAAAAGCAACTGGTAGAATTAGGAGAGAGGAGAGTACTAGAGTTGGAGAAATGTGGCACTGTAGCCACTCAAAGAAGGTGGAGGCTGTAGAAATATGTATCTTCTCAGGACATATTTGTCTAGCCCTCGCCAGTATCTTTGACTAAGGCTTTGTTCACATCTCGCTTTACAATTGGGAAAGAGACAAATCCTAGAGCATTAGTTGGAATGGGGCAAAAAAAGGGGCTTGATAAGGCTTAGCTAGTAGCGAAGGCTGCAAACAGATTTGTTTCAAGTATTCATTCAAGTTATGATTCGATATTTAGAATGAAATAATGTATGGATTGCTACTTTAACATGCTCCTGAAATGCCTCGTATCAGTGGAGATACACAGATGTCAGAGAATGTGCTGGTTAAGTAACCTGAGTAGTGGATGATGCTTGATGTTTCAGTTTTGTTTTTCCAAGAGTTGTGTTTTAAAACCTTCGTCTACATTTCTACTTTCATCTCAAAAACAAATAGATTTACTAAGGATAGGGCATTGTTTTGGTCCAACTTTCCCATTCCACAGAACAATGGTGAGCAAATACTTTGATTTATTATATTCCTGAGAGTACTTTTTCCTCTGAAATGCATGCTTTTAGATAAAGTAAAAGCCTGTTGAAGCATAAGCTCAATCAATAGAAATAAGCCCTTACACCTTTTAAAAAGGAACTTAAACTTCCATTTATAATGAAAATAGACTTCAATTTTGAGTACATCTATTGAAAATGTGAATAGCAAATTAATTTATTTGCTTTGAGTTTAAAGGGTTATTTTTATTCTTGCAGAACTGCTTTTGGTACTGGATTTTTATTATAAACTCAGTGACTTTGGACTAAGAATATCATATTCAGATGGAAGAAATCATCCCTCTACTCAAAACTGTATCGATTCAAATTCTTTACAATCATATTGTTTGCTAGTTTTTGGTTGTTATTCTTGAATATGTGTGTTGAGAAATTTCAGAAAGATGCTAGTTTCTAGTTTTTAGAGCAGATAAATTTTCTTCAGGAGTTGGATGTTGTCAAGCTTGTACTCTCCTCTCAATGCTTTGATGAGAATGTAAGGATTTGAACATTTTTTGGTTACTTAGTTTTCTAAGGTAAATTAATGAATTAATTAAATTAATTGAATTCAGATATTTACTAATTAAAATAGCTACTAAAACATTCTAGCTTTCTAATTAGGATCTTCTCCTTGCCAAATATGTATCAAGTCCTATGTTATCCAAATCAACTTCAAGTCAGAAGGCAGAAATGAGGTCTAGAGTATTTGTGCTTCATTTTCTTTTGTTAATGTAGCATACCTGGCATACATTAGCACCATCTGTTTTACCTCTTTTTATTTCTTCTTTTTTCATACAAAAACATTTATCATTTCTCATGCTTGCTCAGCCAAGGTTTCACCCAGTGTTCTGATTTATTTCCTTCATTTCTCTTAGTGATTGGAAGCATTACAGATACTAAGGTAATTTGTTGATGACTCCTCCTGTACTTTTTGCTAGCAACTGACAAATCACGTAGCTGAGTAGGCAACTTATGTGTCATGTGATACATTGATTTATCTTAAAAGTTTGCATAATAGGTTTATCTCTGATTAATTTAAAAGAAGTTTGCCTGTGAGTATGTGGCATGATTTTGATAACTACATATCACAATTTACTTCAAATAAGGGGCAGAGCTAATCTTTGAAAGTACTTTGTATGCTTGTTGGATGAAAGCTGAGTGCCTTTTTGAAAAATGCTGTTTTGAAAATGCTGTTGAAAATGCTGACTCATTCTTACTTCAATTAAATTTACACTCAGCACCATACAGCAAGAGAGCTAACTACTTTCCTGCGGCTCACATAAAAGTTTGGAAACTACAAGTGTTAGTGATAGAAAAGAAGTCTCGCAATTACTTTGAAAGAAGTAGAGAGGAATAATTTTCAAAGTATATAGATGCTCTGATGTTTGCAGTGACTTGAGACTGTTTTTCTTTGTTGAATAGCAGCAGAGCTGAAAAATTGCCAGTAACTTATCTGAGATATCAATACAGAACTAGGATAGGGAAGGTCATAGAATAGTTGGTCACTAGGAACCTTACTGCATCTCTGCAGCTTTGGGGAAATTTGACTTTTAAAACATCAGGATTAAGTACTTACTTGCATCTCTACATTGTTCAAATGGCATCAGTTGACTTGGCATCATTTTCTGTTATGATAGCACTGGAAATATTTCTTGGTGAATTTTTATTGAGACAAGATCAGTCAGTCACATTTGAATTTTCTTCTTGAAATCAGTAGTCCTTTTCATCAGCTGCAGAATCCAGATTTTAGTCAAATGCTTAAGCGTTGTTTTGTAACAGTGAATTTCTATTTTCTATGGGCTTTCCTGTACTCTGTTCTTCCACGCCATTGGAATTCTAATCAGCATATTACACGTTATCTTCTAGTAAATACATAGCAAGTTCATAAAACCTAATTGTCTTTCTAGTATGTTTTGCTGAATGTTAAAATTAATTGGTTTTATTTGTTAAGATGGTTTTTTGGACCAATCAAGCGAGCAGATGCTGAGAGACAACTGTTATATTCTGGAAACCAGGCAGGAGCCTTCCTAATCCGAGCAAGCGAAAGTCTAAAAGGCGAATACTCACTGTCAGGTATATTTTAGCTTTTCATCTTAACCTATGTTTTAAAATTGTCTCAGCTTATTTGGACTTCTGCATTTTTGTTAAACAATGTGCATGGAAATGAAATCAAAATTTGTGATGATATTTATTTCCCAGGAGATATACAAAGAAAAAATTGTAAGAGTCATTTGAGGTTTTACTAACTTTTCTTTTCTAGAGCTTCTTTATTAATAAGTTCAGAACAAAAAATAGTACTTCCAGCCTTCAGCTGCCTTGAAATAAGTAATGTTTTCATAGTTTATGCCAAAAAATGCCTTATTGCTCTACACCATGGTGCTGACTGGTATGCAAAATAAAAATTAAACATATTGTAGCAAATGTCCGGTGTTCAAGAAAATGGGATTTCTGTTGCCTTAGGGCCATGCTTGCTTGTTTTCAGAGGCAAAATGATGGAAGAATTTCAAAGCTGTACATCAGAATCAGTTATACTTGATTGAAAAGTTGCCTGTAAGCATTGGTAAAAAAGAGTTATGATGTTATTTTTTTTTTTTTAAATATACATTCAGTCTGTTATTTTGATCCAAAAGACCCAAATAAGAATATTATTATTTTATTTTCCTGCATAAATATACATGCTATCTTTTTTTGCATAATATATATTTGTCAGAATAGATGGGAATTATTGTAATTGGTTCTTTTCTGTGGGCATCTTTTATCAAACCTGTCTTACCAGTGTGCATCAAGAGTGTAAAGATGCCCCTCAGACAATGAGTTTCTACTCAAACTTTCTAATGTGCCCTACGTTTTTAATTCCATAAGACAATAAAGAGTCTTGATGTCCATGAATAAATCCTGGATGCCTCATCCTTATAGACATTCAAGGTCAGGCTCAACAGGATCCTGAGAATATCTAATTGTAGGTGTCCTTGTTCATTGTAGGGGAGTTGGACTAGTTGGCCTTTAAAAATCCCTTCCAACACAAATGATTTCATGATGATTCTATGATGAATTATGTCAGCAAAAGGAAAGGCCTCTTGTACAAGCAGATGCTTTCCCGTTTATTCCTTTTCCGCCTGTAAGCTTACGTTACTCACCTTCTAAGCATAACTAAAAAATGCATTAAGCAGCTTAGTGAACTTTTGTTCACTAAGTCTTTTGTTCACATTGTCTTGGTTTCTCTTTCTGCATCACAAGGAAAGGGAGTATAGCTGCACTGTCTTATGGTAGTCTGGGAAGGTTGCTTTTTATTACAAAGACAAGGAAAATATATTGATTGAAATAGAGAATTTACAAAATAAATATGATATGATCTGCTCTGGCACAGTTACTTCCACATTTTTCATCTGGATCTCAAAGAATTTTGTTCTTGCTAAGAAGCACTGATATTAAAACTAAAATAAACAAGTTATTAGTTTGCTCCCAAACTGTGACAGAACTGACTCACTGTGTGCACACCCTTTTATCTGAAGATTGTATTATAGCCACAGGCTGTTCAAAATGCTTTCCCTCTATGTGCTTACTTTTTCCTGTCTTACATGGTTTCAGCTTCCAGTGAACTGATTTCATCCAAGGACTGGGCTAGACTTTTAACAATATGGTTAGGAAGGGAAGGATAGCTATGCTTTTTTTATCTGTTTAATTCTGGCATTTGAATACATGACACCTTAATAAATATTGATGAAAATTCTTATGATTATGCATCTAGGGGATGGGAATGCAATTTTTTTTTTTTTTTTTTAATTATTACTATTCTACAACTGTAGTCTGCTAGAAAAAGTTCAAAATCTTAATACCTTAGCCTGCCTCCCAACTACTTCTCCAAGATGAAGGCAGCAGTGCCTTATTTACAAAAGAAGTAGCGCAGAGAAAAGTCAAAGAGAATGAAAATACATATCAGTGCAGCATTTGTGATGGGATAAGACCATCCTTTAATACTGCTAGTCATTTTTTCTCCTGGAAAGATAATATAACATATTTGATTTTTATATTTAATTCAACTAAGTAAGCTTCTAGCAGACTTTTTTTCAGGCTTCTGTGTAAACTTCTTTGGGAACAGATTTGACAATGCCTTACAACAACAAGATATGAAACCATCAATATGGAGTTCTTCCATGCTGGTTTGTTAGATGAAAGAACAACTGAAGAACATTATATATGTGGAGGTGAGGCTCCAGCTACAGCAGACAGTCCTTCTTTGAGCACGTGTGGGCTGTCCACTGAGCATGTAGGCAAGTGCCATCTCAGATTTATTAAATATTTGTAGTCTTTTAGGAATAGAAAGAAACTAAATTCTGACACAGTCTGTAGACAGTATTAATGAAGCAATTTAGCACTGCTGCTAGACTTTTTAGCATCTTCCCAGGCTGGAATGCAATTTAGCCTCAACATGCTACTTCATCCTGAAGAAGTTAAATATTATTTGCTGCTTACTGAACAGACTTAACTGAATGATGCCTCATGTGTGTTGTGCTATTTGTTTCCTTCCACTATAATGGTATACATAGTGGTTGAGATATTTATATGTCCATAATCTCATTACTTATATCTACTTTGAAAGATCTAGTAGATGATCTCCCAAAAGTAAGTGTTCAAGTGAACTGTACTGTAGGAAGAGGTAATTGGATGGAAAGTTGTTCAGATCCCTGAGATACTAAGAAATAAGCAATTTTTCTGAATTCCTCTTATTTATTCCATCAGAAGTTACCAAACCCTCAAAGCTGACTCACAAAAACACTGTTTTCATGAGGAACATGAGGAATAGGGATTCAGGACTATTTATTTTAGGAGGTCTTTGATAGCTCAGATATCTCTGTGCTAGCTGTTATACTGACCAGGGAGAAATCACAACTCGGTATTTTGGAATATCTCTCTAATATCTTTTCCCATTTTTTTCTGCACAGAAAAACAACAACAGCAAAAACAAACAAACAAAACCAAAAAAAAAACAAACAAGAAACATCAACAACAACAACAATAAAAAACTGAACTAAACCTCAAGATCCCATCCTCTATAGGACTCACTGAGTGTACTCTTTCTGCTACTGCTGCTTTGATTTCATTCCAGAGAAGATGGTGATAATGGTTAAAGAGCGATAACCTACCTTTCAGAATTAAAGTCTATCAGAAAGTTTTTTTTTAATCTATGTCCAGTCTTACATTTAAATATAATAAATCTAAAACATAAAAGAAATAGAAAAGAAAGAGAGATTCTTACCCAAGCTTCCAAAAACTGATTTCATGATATTCATGTCTGATATCACACTCATATGGGCAAAATATAAGAGACGTAATGTTAATAAGAGGAATAAATGGATATCTTTAGAAAACAAACAAACAAAACAGGAAAAAAAAACAACAAACAACACAACAAATCAATGAAACCTGCTTTTCATTAAAAGGAATATTTTCACTTCCTGCTTGCCTTAATGGGATAACTCATATTTTGTGAAAGATTTTAATTATAAACAACTATTTAAATTAATAACAAAATGTGATGTTCAGAAAACTTTTTCATAGCTGTGAATAGTTAAATGGAAAGCACATCAAACTAGATCATGCACTGTGTTACTATCATTTTAAAGTGTTTGACATTTTAAAAATAGGTTTTCCCATTTTAAAAATGCACATGTTATAGACAGATTTTTATGTTGATGACTCCAGCATCTGCTGTGAAATATATTAACTTTTCAACATGTTGGTGCCATCTTATACATTGCCTCTTTTTAATTAAAAGCCATAATTTAGATGTGCTCAGCTTAATTGAGTGTCATTGCCAATGATAGCAGGAGGCTCTCTATTTCATCCCTTACTGAATAATGTTATCTGATGGCATTAAATGACAATGCATTTTTCCTCCTCTTGCTCCTAAAAAAAAGACTGTGTGATTTCCACTAGTCCAGATTGCCTTTAGGCATAGGGAAAACAAAAGAAAACAAAACAAGACCATAATCATTTAAGGAAGTAAATTGTTCAGAGTGACAAAACCATGGCTGTAGCAGGAAAATGCTCTTGGAGCAGCCACTGTACCATCTCTGTACTGGTGGGGGTGATCCAAGCAGCTACTTTGCTCCCAGCCTCCCCTGGGTCACCAGGTCTGTTGTTAGAGCTCCTTCTCCTTCTGGGAAAGGATAAGAGAGGATTAAGGTCAGTGGTCCCCAGGTTGGTTCAGTTCCCACTCTCCCTTCCTGCTTGTTACTCTGTAGTGTGAGTGCTGAGGAAGAGCTGCTGGGACTCTAGCAGTATGATGTCTTAGTGTCTCCATGACTTATTTGGTGAGGATATAGACTTCACTGGTGCCACCATAAAATTTACTTCTGCTGCCGTGGGCAACAAATTATTTTATTAACTTCCTTGGGGTTGCAAAATGTATTTCTCCATGGCCTAAACTGATGTAGAAGGGAAGGGAGGGGAGGAGGGAGAGAAGAATGTTTTTGTTAAGCCAAAACCATGAAGAAATCTAAGGAGAGCCATAATTACATCAGAAAGGGCAAGGAATTAGATGATAAATTCACTGCAGTCTTCAAACCTAGTTGCTGTCATGCTGTGTAAAGCTGAAGTCACAGACACATCTTGTCTGGCTTGTGCTTAAGGAAGACTGGAAGCATTATGGGGTTATGGCTGCCTCTTTCCAGAATTCCACATTCTTTCCATTGTGTGTGGGCTGAGAAGTTGCGCTTTGCTGCAGCTCTGCCAATGAGATGTGCAGGACTCACACAACCAGCTTCAGCCCTGGAATGTCAATGAACAATTCCCTCACAAGTGCTGCACCAGCCCTTCCCTCAGCTGCTTATCACAAGTAAAGACTGTGTCAGCCCAGAAATTTTCTCTGAATTGTTCACACATCTCCCTACTTCATCCAGAGGAAATAAAAGCTATGAAATTACCATAAACAGCAATGTCACAAGAATGTGAAGACAAGTATTATACAGTAGGCTAACTCATTATTTTCCTTGACAGCCTTAAGAAATTTTCTCTTTGGCCATTTCTAAATATTATGGTTATAATACTGTTTCTCATTATTTCCTTGTTCAGATCACACTCCTTGGTTGAGGTAAAAAGGTTAGACCTACTGGTTGGCAAACACTGTTTTATTTCAATTTGATATGAAGAGCAGACTTTGGCAAGATAAGATTTGATATCACCTTGAGGAATACAATCTGAATAGTAGCAAAATATCACTAACCACGATAAAGCATTTTTTATCTACAAAATCCAATATAAACAGGTTCCTGTCCAGTAACCATTACTCACAACCTTAGAAAACATAAAGTCAGAAGTTTGCACTGGTGTGGTCTGACCTCTATATGGACAGCCATAAAGTTTCAGGCAAGTCTCCTTTAAAAAAACAGAACACATGTTTCAAAACAACTTTTACATTAATATTAGTTGCTTTAGAAGTAACAAATATAATATTTCTAATGAATAAAACAGACAAACTACATACTCTCACTTTATTCTACTAAAATGGGATTAACACAGCCATCCTGCTGGCTTTTTTGTTCAATTAATCACAAATAGCAATTCATTTGGGTAGTTTAATTTTACTTTAATTTTGAAAAATTCAATGCGTTTTCAACCTGTTGTTACTGAATTTCCGTTAGAACAAAAAAAAACAAAAAAAAAAAAAAAAAAAAAAAAAAAAAGCTACCTGAAAATTCTGATTTAATTATCTTTATTCTCAGGAGATGTATTTAAAAAATTCCATCTTATGGGCCTTATGCAGGTCCTTATTGAACTGGTTACCAATCTCTCTAAAAATATTACTTGTGGCAGATATAAAATCCTATAACATTTTTAATAGTTCCTTGATGCCCTCTGGTGGCTGGGCCTGACAACTGCAGAGTTGTCAGTAGAAAAATTGTTATACATGACAGTAATTATGGAAGGAGGATTTTCTTATTATTATTATTTAAACAATGGAATGGTGAGAGAAATATACTTTATATCATCTTTGTTAATCAAAAGCAACCAGTAATATAAGCCATCTGTTTCTATGTGCAATATGTAGCTGTGCACACTTCTACCATTGCTAATGTGATTAAAAATTAAATGCTCAAATATAGCGGTAAATAGCAGTAGGCCTTTTCCATGTACTTTTCTTTTCAGTTTTGTCTTGTATGAGGGCCTTGAGAAGGGGAAGATAATGGTAATCTCCTGTACCAATGGGTGTGAAAGGAGCCACCCAATCTATGGAAAAGGAGTAGCGTTGGGTGAGGATGACTAGCAAGGCAATTGAGATGCCCTGCTTCCCTTTAAAGCTCTCTTCTACTCATCATAGAAAAGTACCATGTTGTTTCATGAATGGAAGAGAATGACAAGCTTCTGTTTCTCCTCTCTTGTTTCTATCTATTTCTGACTCTTTCAAAAATGTGACGTTTCTCTTTTAGAGAAACTCTGCTCCAATATTTCTCCTCTTTGTTATTCCTCAAAGTAAGTAGATATTTTCCATTTTGTCTTGCTTCTTAATCTCATAACCCCTGCTCTACTTGGGCATCCTGTGTCCCGTCACAAGCTCTAACATGTGGAAAAAAAAAAAGAAGAAACCCCATCCACACTTTCAAATACTTGTTTCTCACTTAATGCCATTGCACCTTGGTAATTCCATGAGCTCAGAACATTTTTCCACCTGAAACTCCCCACATCAGGAAACCTTCTACTCATGCACGTCTCTTCTGTTTGGGATGCAAAAAATATATCCTAGTGCTTAAGCATCTTTCCTGTTAAATTATGCATTATATAGTCAAAATTTCTCTTTAGCTAAGTTCATTTTAGAGCACTGTTAATATTAGAGCCAAAAGCTATGGCACTGATAGTTAAATCAACTATCCTAAACAAGGCTTGAGTTGAGTGCATTTTTCTCCATCTCTGGTCTACTGCTGCTCCTCCCTCTCACCAGTCCCACCCTGCAGAGACATAGCTCTCCTTTTGATATTATCAACTTCTGCTGTGATAATCACAGAAAAGGACACTGAGCATCAGGAGATAGACCTAAATAAGATAAAGGCCTTTTTGTTTACAGAAGTGTAGATGAGAATAAACCACATTTCAATGGTAAGGATAGTTATCAGCTACTCAAAGCAGAGCATTACCAGTCTTATTTTTACATATTCCAAGCACACACAAAACTCAATAAAATCCATGGAAAATATGAGTGCTTTCTAGAAAACCATGGAGCACAGTCTGTACATTTGTATTGCTCTAAAAATGCCTGCTGATCCAGAAGATGCTACTTGGAATGCTAACACTAATGAAATATTGTATGATAACCAAAATATTAAAAATTGATCAAATGATTACTTTGAATTCTAGATTCTCTTGGAAGATTTGGTATTCTAAAAGATGGAAAACATGAACTGTCTCAACAATTATGACCTTAAATATTTTTGTGTCACATCATAGGGTGATTATAAGAATCTCCAAATCTGAATAGTTAAAGACTGGAAGACTGGAAATGCTAAGCTGTCTAAATAGTGATCTGTGGTTTGGAAAAGAATTTGTACCACTGCCATCTTTGAAACTGAAATAATTTGTTTTAACTTCTTCAATACAACCTCTAGGAACTAATGCCTCTTTTGCTGATTTGGTCATAAACTATACTGTACTACTGCTTTAATACCTGAAAAATTAATTTATCTAAATCTTCTTAGTGTTCGATGGTGAATCAGTGAAGCACTACAGGATCAAAAGACTGGATGGAGAAGGTTTTTTCTTAAGTAGATTGAAAACTTTTAAAACTCTGAATGAGTTTGTTGACTATTACAGTAAGAACAGTGATGGCCTCTGTGTGATGCTTGGAAAGCCCTGTCCAAAGGTAAGAGTGAATGTGTGCACATATTTTCACAAGCTAAGTCTTCGATATCATTTAGAAAGTGCTAGTCCCATATCTGCTGGCATAATTGGAATGGTGATTATTTTCTTATTTTCAGAAAGTTCAGATAGCAATACACTTTCATTCTTGAAGTTGAAGTGTTAATTTTGAACAGGTGAGAGGAGAAAATGTGCCAAATCACAATTTCTTAATACCAATTTTAATAGATGTATATGGTGATAAAATCTTTAGATTCATAACTCCAGCTGTCTATAAGTAATTATGGAGGCAAAACCACAAGGTTCAGGCAAGCAAGACATGATTATTCAAAAAGTTTATTAGGGATTGACTTCTAATTTTTACTTTCAATGTCAGCGTATTTTCTTTAGAATATTCCTTATTTCTGGCTATAAACATCAAATTTATTTTATGTTCTCAACTTACTTCACCTGTGCTGTCAGGAAACACTCATGTCTGTTTCAACTTAACATTGTAAAAAAAAGGAAGGGATATCTAAATATATTTTTTATTTTCTTTTACCAGGTACAAATTCCTACTACTTTTGATTTGTCATATAAAACTGTTGATCAGTGGGAGATAGACAGAAAATCTCTGAAATTCTTGAAAAAGTTAGGATCTGGTCAGTTTGGTGAAGTATGGGAAGGACTGTGGAATAATACCACCCCAGTGGCAATCAAAACATTAAAACCAGGTATGTGAATTGCTCTTAAATGTTAATAATGTGTAATGTTGCCAAAATTGCTTCTTTATTTTTTCACTGCTACAGATATAGATTCTATCCCTATGTGTAGCTGTTTTAAAATCACTGTATTTAAACATATAGGCTAATGAATCTCAGTGTCCAGATCCTGTTCGGTATTTGGATGTCAGGGGGAAGTTCTTTACAGACAGAGCAGTGAGGTGCTGGAACAAGCTGCCCAGAGAGGTTGTGGATGCACCATCACTGGAGGTGTTCAAGGCCAATTTGGATGGGGCCTTGGGCAACCTGATCTAGTACCAGATCAGGAGGTTGGTGGCCCTGCCTGTGGCAGGGGGGTTGGAACTTGACTATCCTTGGGGTTCCTTCCAACCCAAGCCATTTTATGATTCAATGCATTAGAATGACAACATAATACAGTTTTCTGTTTCTGTGTGAGCTAAAGTAATTCTTGCATTACACAAAAATTCTTATAGTACACAAAAAAGAAACCCAGCAAGACAGTTTACATTTGTTGGTATGCTACCATATTGCTGGTGTAGAATTAAGTGACCAAGTATGATCTGTAGGTGAAGTAATCCATTTATTTCTGGTTTGTCATCACTAGAATTTTTCCTAGTAAGTAAGTGCTATGTTATAAAGCTTCCTTGGTGATATGGAATATGCACTGTGTTAAGCTCATCGTATTTAAGAAGTACTTCAATTTTAATAATGATTAAATACATTCTAGCATGTTTTGACACACAACATTAATATCCAATATTTGAATATAATATAACCTTGTGATTAAGACAGCTTTGAACATTTTTTTCTTATTATTTTTCATTACCTTTAAGTAATCTATGCATTTTAAATTGACAACGTAAAACATCTGCCAGCAGATGGCAAGAATCCCATAGAGAAGAAGGTAGCGTGAGTGGCATTTATGTTTTTTTAAAGATAACATTAAAATTTGTTGTTACAAACAGAAAAAGCTCATTTCATGATTCAGTTTCAGGAAGCAAAATAGATTGGGACCTTTGATTTAGAAGAATAATTAGATATTCCTGAGTCCTACTTGACTAGAATGATTTCCTGAAAAGGGAAGAATCTAAAAGCGCGTTTTAGGTCTATCTTATATTACAATAATGTTGATTACTTTTGGACTTGCAAATTGAAAACATTTAAGAAACTTTTATTTTCTGTTAAAGAAGAAAAAATGTTCATATTAAAGTCTTTCTATAGTTAGTGTGAAAAAACAGCATACATTTTCAGTGAGCTGATCATCTCCACACTGATCTAGTAAACACAGAAATTGTTTTGAAATCTCTGTCCATTTCCCTGTTCCAAGACATTCGCAGTGCTAAGCCATTTTGTGGCAGGGATCCATCTGAAACAAGAAGTCTGAACCCAGACTCTTTCTCCTTGAATCTACAGACAGAATTATTAAAGTAGCTCAGATATTTTACGTGTCCCATTTTTTTAAGACAATCTTTACTGGGCTTTTTGTATGTGCTAACCAATTTTTTTTCTAGGTATGATGCCAAAAGGGAGAACAAGTCCAGCTTTGTAAAGACAGGGAATTGGTTCACATTTCTTACATGCTAGCCGTCCATTTAACAGCCCAGTATAATTTTTACTTTTCTTATCCAAACTAATTTCTTCATGTTAGTTTACTTTCTTTTAAAGATTTAATGAAACATATGGGCAAGTTTGTTTTATAGCAAAAGATGGAACGGTTCTTTCTAAAGCATGAAATCTTGTAAATAATATTTAAGGAAGGAAATTAAGTAAACTGGAATGAAGAGCAAGGCTCATCTTAAGTTTTCTTCTACAGATTTTCTTCCATCTTCAAGAAAATATGAGGCAATTAGCGTTCTACGAAAAGATTTGTTTCTCATCAAACAAAATAAGATTTTTCACAAATTGCAGTTCATACATTTCTACTTATTTTCTCTATAGAGAAAGTGCAGCTGACATTTATCTGGTATTGCATGTGCAAAATGCTAAACTAATCATTTCAGCTCCACTTAATAACTCATTTCAAAACTCTACTTCATCTTCTCCTTCTGTGCAATGGGAACTGTGCATATTTTCAGTTCTCTGTGAAACAAACTCGTTTTAAAAATGGACTCAATCAGAACTGACAAGACTACACAGAAATGCATGAATCTTGAATGGGACAGTAATACCAAGTTACAGTTGAAGACTGCTTATAATACTCAGCCTGAAGAAAAAGAAAAGAATTAGAGATATCAAACTTTATAACTGAAGCAAAGTTTAATATGTTTAAAGCCAAACTGAACTTTGGAAATCTATCTATTTGTTAATCAATTCATTACTTGTTCCATGTCTTAATGATAAAGGAAACAGAGAAGACATTATTCTAGAAAAATTCGAATTCACCAAAGATTATAAGATAATAAAAATGATATATTTGTTAGCTGAAAATGAAGATTTTACATCCAAATAAACATATTATTTACCAACTTGCTTACTCACAGTCTAGTGCACTATAAATGAAGAAGCTCCTTCAATGTTGATACTCTTTGTGTTATGGTAGTTTAGCTGGGTAAAATGACTTGATTAATCATTCACAGGAATGCATTGAATAATGCATTCACAGGAAAGCATTAAGGCAGGTTTTGAAGATCTCCAGAGAGGGAGACTCCGCATGCACTGTGGGCAACCTGTTCTATTGCTCTGTCAGCATCAGAAGAAGTTTTTTTCTCATATCCAGATGGAACTCTTTGTATTTCAGTTTGTGCACATTGTATTGTGTTACTAGGCACCACTGAAGAGCCTGGTACCATTCTTTTGATACCCTCCCTTATACATTGGTAAGATCCCCTCCCAGCTCTCCCAGCCTTTCCTCATAAGAGGAATACTCCAGTTCTCTAATCATTTTCGTGGTTCTTCACTGGACTTTCTTCAGCATGTCCATGTCTCTGGTTCTGTGGAACCCAGAAATGGACAGAACACTGAAGATAGGGTCTCACCAGGGCTGAGTGGAGGGATAGGATCACCTTCCTTGACCTGCTGGTGACAGTATTCCTAATGCAGCCTAGGATACCTTTGGTCTTCTTGGCAATATGGACATATTGCTGGCTCATGGAAAGAGATACTCCTTCAGAGGAGAATTCCATGAGTATATTTTCAGATATCTACAAACACTCTTGGCAGTATAGTAACATAGAATGAAAGGCAGCATAAGCTGCAAATTTTGCAGATGCATGACTGAGGATCTAATTATATCAAGCTGCAGCTAAAAAAATAAATAAATCAGCAGCATAGGTTTTTTTTCCTGAGTCCACTGCACTATGGAGAACTACTTTTCCACAGTGAGTGAAGAACTACATTTTATAAGCCAATGGCATTCTCCTTCATGCTTCCAGAAGCAATTTGCTCAAGTGTTTCAGCAGCACTCTGAACACAGAGTTCAGCTGGGACTAAGCTGGAAACAATAGTTTTTGTAGGCTGCAATGACCAAAATTTATGGTTTCTAATCTAGAAGGAACAGAATTATAGATCGTTGGTACTGTGGCTTTAAGAAAAAGTAGTAGTAATGTCATGCCAGCACTCAGATAGTTGTCTGGCATTTGGTTCATTCTGCTTTGGCTGCATCTGTGACATTTTAGCATGCAGGAAAAAAAAAAAAAAAAAAAAAAAAAAAAAGAGGTGGATTTATGAATGAAAAAAAAATCAAAGAGAAAACAAGAATTATTTAAGGAACGTAATCTCAGACATCTGAGTTGCTGACCCACAGTCAAAGATGTGTAGAGATCAGAGATAAGAAAACGCTCTGAAAGACAGCAATTACTTTTTATGTTCTCGGATCTGCACAGCGATGTCTTGCTATAGGCCCCTGATCCATCACTTCACATTTTTGTTTTTATTTCCTCACTGAGACATTATTTTTTTCTACTTAAGTGGAAAATGTTGCAGCAGGGATTTACACTTTGTCCTATGCTGAGCATGATGGATTTTCTAGAACTTATTGCCTGGGCTTAGCTTGCTTCTCCAACTGTCAGCACATAAAGCAGGCATCTATCATCACCAGTTAATCATATCTCTGAAAGTTCCTTATGCCTGCTCAAGCTGACAGATGCATTTGTCATTATCATACTGTAAACTATCTCCCAAGTTTCCCTCTTTACATGGAAGCTTCCAAAGCAGAGTTTGTTTAGGAAGCATTCTCAATAGTCGTAGGGTTGGTAGCCTTATGAGAAGCTTTAGTAATATTCTCAATTCTTTAGCATATAATATATTTAATGCATATACAGTGGAAAAAAATTTGCATGCAGGAAATTTTCTGTTTCCCTGAACAAAGATATTATTTTTTCTACTTATTTCAGTACATATCCTTACATTACTTTATAAGTTTACTTGTGTAAGTCGGAACACTGACTGAGTGTTGCTGGATACCTGTCTCCTCCTGTTGTGCAAATCTTACACTCAGTCTCTTTTGTTAATAAGAACTTGTAGTTTAAAATGTTATTTATTTATATATAAACTTATTCAGAAGATCACAATAATGCTCAACGTAATCTCTACACAAGTTCATGGTTTATAAACACGCAGAAGATAACATTGCTCTGAAGCACAAGGGTACTTTGAAGTCACTTTTGAAGGTTTATTAGAAGTTGCAAATTCTGTCCAGAAGGGCTTATCAAATATTTAAGGACCACTTACATTTAGTCTACTGGAAACTAGATAGAAATAACGGACCTTTAACGCATTTTCAAGAAATCAATGTTTATCTTATAATGTGAAGCTTCCTCAACTCTAGAACAAGTAATTAGTACTGATACACCTTCTTTAAGTAGGCTTAAATTAGAGGAGATTTCTGCAAAACAAAACAAAACAAAACAAAAAACACAACGGAGAGTACATAAAATAAACACATGCTAACATTTGTTTCTTAGGAAGGACTTTGGTGTTTAACAAGCTGTTACTCATTCAAAAAAAGAATTATCTAATGCATATTTTTTTTCAAATAGTAATCAACCTACTCTCAAATTGGTGTCTTATGAAAAGACACATTAACTAGCTGCTTTTTGATCAAGTGGTTTCTACCTACAGTACTTTGCTGTTCACTTTCTGTTTGCCAATTACAGGTGAAAACAGCTACTTCTTCAGAAACACGTAACTCAACAACAAACTTTAAAAAAAAAAGTAATTTGAAACTTCTTTTGGATTTTTTATTTTACACATTTCATTTACACAAGCATCCTCAAAGAAATGTAGCTTTCTTGTTGCTATTATGACAGGTTTCGTTTTTTTTCTTTTTTGTAGCTGGCACTCAAACTATTCATTGACATACGCTAAAGATATTAGCTAAGAAAAATGAAGGCTAAATACAGTCTTTAGAATATCACAGAATCACAGAATCACAGAATCACAGAATTGTAGGGGTTGGAAGGGACCTCCTGAGATCATCGAGTCCAACCCCCCTGCCAAAGCAGGTTCCCTACAGCAGGTCGCACAGGTAGGCATCCAGGCAGGTCTTGAACATCTCCAGAGAAGGAGACTCCACCACCTCCCTGGGCAGCCTGTTCCAGTGCTCCGTCACCTCACTGTAAAGAAGTTCTTGCGCATGTTTGTGCGGAACTTCCTATGCTGCAGTTTTCGGCCGTTTCCCCTTGTCCTGTCTCCACTCACCACTGAAAAGAGTCCGGCCTCGCCATTCTGCCCCCCACACCTCAGATATTTATAGACCCGGATCAGGTCCCCTCTCAGTCTCCTTTTCTCAAGGCTGAACAGACCCAGTTCACTCAGCCTTTCCTCATAGGAGAGATGCTCCAGGCCCTTCACCATCTTCGTGGCCCTCCGCTGGACTCTTTCCAAGAGATCCCTGTCTTTTTTGTACTGGGGAGCCCAGAACTGGACGCAGTACTCCAGATGAGGTCTTACCAGGGCAGAGTAGAGGGGGAGGATCACCTCCTTTGACCTGCTGGCCACGCTCTTTTTAATGCACCCCAGTAAGCCATTGGCCTTTTTGGCCACAAGGGCACACTGCTGGCTCATGGCCAACCTGTCATCCACCAGGACACCCAGGTCCCTTTCCGCAGAGCTTCCCTCCAGCAGGTCATCCCCCAACCTGTACTGGTGAATATAGAATATATTCATTCAATATATATATTCATTCAATATATATATATAGAATATATTCAATTCAATATATATAATATATAATATAGAATATATAGAATAGAATATGCAGGAAATACTGATCTGGTCACTTGTGTATCATCACTACTGTTACTATTATGAATATTAATGAACAGGGTAAAAAGGATTTACTATTATTCAGCTAGCAGAATACTTCCCTCTTGATCACTTTATTGGAGGTTGACATATATGAAAAACATATTGCTTGGTTTGAATTCATAGGAAGAAGTTTCTAGTATGATTAAACTGAGAGATAACCTGTAGGTAAAATTTGACATTAGAAAAAAATCAGACTATCATTTTTTATGATGTGAAGAATCTCTTATAATGATCCATGAAAGGCAAGCAGTTTCATAGACTCCAAGTTAGCCTTACTTTATTCTTTTTAAGATAAACACAGCAAATTTTAGCTTTGATACTAAGTTATGGTTCAGGTTTATGCGTGCACCTAAACAACCAGAGTAACTCACACTTCTGTCAGAAATAGATACAACTACACTGTATACTTCTCTTGAAAAATAAGCAGGAATATACTTACTGTATATTTGTATACTATATATATAATATGGATATAATAGAGTGATGTATAAGTAACCTAAGAAGATTCAAGACGACTGGATACACTTGATTATTTAATGTATAGAGTGTAAAGTTAAACACACACATAGGAGGCCATCACTCTGAGTCACAAGGTTCAGAATGGACCCCTTGCTTTCAGAACTCCTTGAAAAGTAGCTATAAGATGTAGCTAGATCTTCTCCTAGGCCTAGACTCGATCAACAGTATTTTTTAAGGAATTAACTGTGCATAATCTAAAATACAATCCTATCAAACTTAATAAAACCTAAAACACACTATTAGTCACTTACTTAGGAACTATATCATCAAGGCACCTTGATATCAGGACATAAAGATCTCTATGGAGGTATAACCCTGCAATACATTGCTACTCAAGAGAAAGACTGTTGCACAGCCTACTGTTATGCTCCCTGATTATGGGGTAAGATGATTGCCTCATAAGTACGGGTTGCTTTTTAGATACGAGGTCAATTATTTCTCAGCTGGTGAATTAGGTGTCTGCTATCAGTTTATTCAGCAGTCTTTCACTTGAGACAGATTTGTGGTTATTGTCAGTACTGTTGGCAATTGTTTTCCTGTGCTAGTACAGGCTTGAAGGAAGCTGAGGGAGGAAGAGGGCTATGGCATGAGAAACACGCTGTAACAACCACATAGCTTCTATTTTGGCTTTAGGTTCATTTCCATGACAAATTCATATAGTTTGAAAAGAGTAAGCACATGCATCACAGCATTAAAAGAAATATCAAAGTAAGACCAAGCCCTATAAAAAGAACTCTACATGGTTGGTTTTTCTTTTTTTTGTTGTTTGTCTGTTTATATTGACTGGAGATGTAGGATCTGTGGTAGATTAACGTAAAGATTGTGCTGCCCTAAATAAAAAAGGGATGTAGAGTAGCATTACAGATATTTATTTTTTTCCACCTGACTCTCATCATCTCTACTTTGTAGAGAACATCCATCAGTAATCTACTTTTCATCCAGTTTCCATTTTCCTCTGATAGTAACAAAAAGAAATGTGTATAGCCTGTACCAGTTACAGGGATGTATTATTGGCTTCCACCCACTTATTGATGACATGGAAATCCATTGCCTTTCACCATCTCCTTCTAATGACATCCTGTAAAATATTGTCAAATATTTAGCCTGTGAGATTGCCTAGCAAAGTATGAGAACGCCAGGAAAGAGAAGCACTTATCCCTTGCAACACTTTTTGCTCTCACAGGTTGCAGTGTCGAGTGGTTTTTTGGTTTTTTTTTTGCCTTCACAATGTCTGTCAGCAGTATTTTTCAGTCATTTCTTTTGTATTGATGCAAGGATGTGAAACCAGACATCACTGTTATGTTTTGGGAAATAGGTTGAAGAACTGCTCAGGTGGCAGAATTCAAGGTAGGTATTGGGTGAAGTGACCCAGACTGATTTACCAGTTCATTCTGTAGAACAGATTTTCTGGTGGAGTTTTATTACTGAGCCATTTAGCTTCCTCACAGCATTTCATTCCATTTAAACATCCATGTTTGAAGCAGAGCCAAGCTCCCAAATGAACCTTGTCAGTTACCTAATGCTAATGTTAAAGAAAATGAAATAAAGATTCTTTCTCTTGCATGCCTGGTTTGTTAAATGACTCAGTCTGCTTACACTAAAAAAAAACAAAACCTGTTTTAAAACAAGACATAGAACAGACTAAACTTGGATTTTTTTTTGTTTGTTTGTTTGTATGTTTTGTTTTTGTTTTCAAATCCTTCCCTGTAGTCTGTTCTTAATGAGTATATTTTGATTTAGTAAGAATAAAACATTTAAGTTGCTGAATAATTTCACATTTGTTTTTACAAGTATGATGAAGAAGGTGTTATTTACCATCTTCCTCAAAACTCTGAGAGTGTCTAATCACTACTGGATAATCCATAAACATAACACTTTTTCTTCATTTATACATATCTTTTCATAATTAATCCTCCACACAGGACATATGAAATTTAAGCCTAGCTTTGCCACTTAACATTCATTCCCTGTGCCATTTCTATATTGTTTCTTTGTTATAAATTGAATCACTGTGTATGTGAATAGAACTAGAGGTAAGTATGACTTTATGTAATACTTAAAAATTTGGGATCATTTGGGATATCAGTTAAGATAACTAGGCAATAAAGAGAGTATAAAATTAGTTTTACACATTCACATGGAAAATACACATATTCTTTTATGTATTTCTATATTGGTAAACATTATAAGTAGCTATTTGCATTTATGTATATAAATTGCATGGATCCGTTCCTTATATACTAAAGTGTTTTCAACACTTTCATTGTTTATTTGCTGTAGCTGATAAAAATAGTGCAGCAGATTCTTACTGCAGCACTATTTTTTCCCATCAGAAATTCTATGTTCATTACTATTACCCCAGTTTCTGGGCATTTTGTTTACTAGATGTAACATAATTATTTGTTTAAATTGTATCATTTAACATTCTACCCTCATCTTTTTCCACCCGGGGGGAAGCCTGGGGGAGGTTAATCTTAGCCCTTCCATTCCTGGGGGCCAGAACACATATGTTCTCTGTCCCTGTGCAACTGGCATATTTCACTCATTAACAGTTTATTTCAGCTGTGCTGTCTGTTTTCTCTAGGAACTATGAAGACTTGAGATGCTAATGTACTTTGAGAGACAGAAAACAATTTCGGTTATTCCCTTAAGACTACCAGGCTGGTAGGAATGTCCCTATAACCTTAGCTTACGTTTTGTTGTTTCAGGTTCAATGGATACAAAGGACTTTCTGAGGGAAGCACACATAATGAAGAACTTGAGGCATCCAAATCTTATACAACTTTATGCTGTTTGCACTTTGGAGGACCCAATTTATATTGTTACAGAGCTGATGAAATATGGAAGTCTTATAGAATACCTTCAAAGTAAGCATGTCTATAAACTCATTTCAAGGAGTATCACAGCTTTCAGTTTGGTAAATACACTTACATGAAAGACAGAAGTACAACACTTGATTTAATATGAAAAACTGCACTATTAGCTATACTTGGGGATGAGAGAAGAGGAAGAAGTTTATGAATTTTTGACAAAGTATTTGAGAAGTAGAAGAGAATGACACTCAAAGTTCGAGACACAAACTTCACACCATCTGAGACACATTTTTTCACCAGTTCTACAAGTAGATGGGAACACGCACAAACAGGATAAAAAAATAGGCATGGCAAAAGAGATCATACTTGACACAAAATGGAGGCATTTCCGCAAACTGTACTTAGCATCTTTGAAATCTATTTTCGAGCAGAGAGAGTCTTTCCTTTTGAGTTTGTTCCTTAATTATGTTATCAAGTCTTATATCTAGAGCACATAAATGTACTCTTCTGAAAGCAAATAATAATTACAAATGAAGTTCTACAGCCTGGAACAGACTAACATATTGATTGCTCTTTAAGTTCACCCCAGCTACTGAGAAATGCCTGATTCTAGTACTGTTCCTCATTTTAATTTATCAGATGACTGAATGTTAAATGTCTCTAAGGCTGTGATGATCTCTTGAAAACAGATCTTCAAGATCTTGGTAAATTTATTAGTCTCTCTAGCCCATAGGGCAAAGATCTAGGAACTACTGTAGACACTATTTGGGTTAATACACTCCTTCCCCCACCCTCTATGTGGAACAGTTTCTTAAGTAAGGCTCAGTCCACAGACAATTACAGCTAAAGAAATCTCTAGTAGAGGGACAGCCTCTTTAGAAATTAAGCAGAGAGGGACTGCAAGAAACTTGGGTCAGAAGGTTTGGGTACAATAGTGAATACTAATAGTTGGAGACTGTGAAGAACAGATTTCCATTCCTATCATATTTGGTGCCTTTATGTGCAGATTGCTGCTTATCTGACCAAAAGAGCCTGGCACATCAGAAAGTGATTGCTGTACAAGAGAACATTTATTGCATGGGTGAAATAACTCTGAGAAAGCCAGGATAAATCACAGCTAACACAGAAAATTGGTTTCTCTTACATGGAGCACAGTATCTTAAGGATACATTAGCTCTGCAACCTATATGACAATTAGTTGCCAGCATATGAATAGTAACTGCCTTGCTGTAGACAGTGAATGTATAAAGCCTGATTTGTGCACTAATTCCTGCAGTCTTGCACCAGAGACTATTGAAAATCATTTGGTCTCCAGGCAGCCAAAATGGCCAATACAAACCTGGTGTATTTTCTCCATTTCTGATGGCCTATGCACTAGGAGATAAAACAAAACTAAGAGATATGAGCAGAAATTCAGACAATTTATTAGGTATTGGTCATAGAACCAATTGCCATCAGTGAGAGTAGTAAGAAAGCAGATTTGAAGCTTGAGTAAAGCTCTGTGTCTGGAAGTGATCCACATTCGTTGAAGGTCAACACATCGCTCCTGATAAGCATTTTGAGACTCAGACACTTCAAAAATCAGGAAAATTTTCCAAAAGGCTGCTGTTTCTATGTACTCCATGGGTAAAAAAAAGTCAAAGAGAGGGAAGGCCTGGAGATAATTTTTTGGTTAAATTTCAGATGCTAGGTATGTTTTTCCAGTTTTGAAATACCTTGCTATTACATGCACGGTGGCTATGGCATTCCACACTAATGACTACAACTTAATAATGATAAGCATGTGAACTCCTCGAGCACTCTGCCACTACCAATATGAGAAAAAATGCAACTGAAAACTTTTCATTATTGAATGTCAATGTAATTTTCATAAATATATGTGTCTATTAATTCTGATAGACCTGTTTTTTTTTTTCTGGCAAATACCCATCTTGAAATTTGATGAATTATTACCAATGAAATACTCTCAACTGGGCAAATAGTTATGTATTTATATGTTTATTGCCAAAATGCTGTAAAAAGAATATTTACCTGTCTTTCCTAAATGAGATACTGTGATTTTTTAGAATGTGGTGCAGAACCTGAGCTGTCGTTGATATTTTCTCTGTTAAAATTTGCATATATGAGGGATAGTTGTGTCAAAAATATAAGTAGGGAAGGAGATAGAACTGCTATGTTTTCTTTATAGGATAAGGAGTAAGCCATGAGAAAGTTTTATAAATTCACAAGTAGCTCTTGGTTTTGGATGTGGAAGTTATACTAACTTCGGATTTCTTTTTGTTGTTATAGATTTTTCTTCTTTAAAACACTTTAAAAAAACCCTAAAGCACACCTATACTGAGATGAACGCTGCTGCACACTTTTCCAACCTGCTCTGAATCTCACAGACGGGAGCTGGCTCTAGTCTGGAAACTTCTGTAGCAATATTCTGTAGTGAGGGCAACAGGTCACCTGTGATCTCTTTCACTCCACTGGCACATATGCTAAAGGCTACTCCAGGCACCCACCTGGTTTGGATTCCCAAAAAGGACCCAAAAGAAGGAGAAGTCTTGCAGTAGTAATTCCACATACAAAATTGGATCTTGTCTGTGTCCTTTAACATGGTGCACATGTATGTCCTAGAGGGGAAAAAAAAAACACAACAAAACACCCACAAAGAGAATTTAACAGCTCTTATTCCTGTTCTGCACTGAAGCAGCTCATTAAACATGAGAAGTTGTGCTTTCTGCCATGACTATTCTCTCTGTATTGGAGAAAACTTGCGTCAGGACAGCCTGGAGCATCAGCAGAGCAAGACTGAACCCGTACTCAAATCTGCCTGTGTCTTAGTCTGCTTTCACTAGAAGGTAGTTTGCAGTCTGAGCAGATGAAGGAACAGCGTGAAAGGGAACATGGAAAGAGGGTTTTGAAATCAACTTGTATAAGCTAGTTTCTAAAACCCATGTACCCATGCAGGTACTGGTACATCTTTAGTTATTTTCTGATTAAATACAACTTAAGATTCATTTGTGGATTTACCTTTGTCCAGCGAGATAAAAACAATTGATGTCTGTCAGTTCTTGGAACTGCAAAACTTCAGAGTGCTTTATTATTCTGTGTCCTGATTATATATTTTCCTGATGGTTAAGCCTGATTTTTCTCTCTCTCTTCTAAAGGTTAAGGCAGCATACGTGTGAGAGAGGAGAAGAATATCTGAGTCAACAGTAAAAGTAAATAATGTCAGTGGTAGATTATAATGACAATCAGTTTAGACTCAAAAAGGAAGGAGGACAATACACACAGAGAGCAAATAAAATCGTTCAAAATTCATTCCTTTTACCTATTTATCTCAGAACATTCAGGTGAGCAGGAAATTCAAGACCTGGAGATCATGAAATAGATTAGTAAACAGTGGTATTTCACACTCTTCATAAGGAGTAACTGCAAGATTAGATCAGATAAAATGCCCTGCTGGAGGAAGCTATGCAAAACAAAGACACTTTTACTGTGAATCGATCTAAAATATCAGCTATAAATGTTTTATTTCTTTAAAACTGAGGCAGTAAGGAAAAGTAATCATCCTCAACTGAAAAATGAGAACTGTGAAGATATGTAGCAGCAAAAACTTAGCTTTTTGTTGTTGCTGTTCAAATTCTGAAACAGAAAGTTGAAGCTATTTTGAGTACTGCTGCAGAAGTAGGCACTGATGTTTTGGTGCTGCAGACTTTGGGTTTGGGTGTCAGTGATGCCTTAGGAAAACACTGATTTCGCTTAGCTAGATTACCTTGGAGTACAAATTATTTCTTATGATGAGTTCATCTGTTGTCAAAATGCCACAAAATCCCTGGTGTTGAATTTTAAAGTATTATACTCCAGTGGTACCTTTTTGTTACCTGTCTTACTATTTATGGCTGCCATTTTTCATGTCCTATGGACTCATTATTTATGGAAACGAGTTTTTCTGCTCGAAGTTCTTTTCCTACTTTGTTTGAACAGCCAATCTTTGATTGCAAATCTCTATTTCTGAGATTTGCTGATTTTACAGTAATGGAATGGCATGCACATTGCTTCAGAAAGTTCTACCAGGCAGCTTGAAAGCAGCCCAAAGAGTCCTAGTGTTGAGGAGCAGAAACAATGATAACAGCATGAAGAAGTTAAGTGGACTGGAAAGTGAAAATGAGAGTTACGCTTGACAGCAGATGGTGTATTTGCTAGTAAAAGTCATTGGAGAACATTCAGAAGGGCTATTTTTGTGCTTTTGACTCTTCAGACAGCTTTGGCTACATCCAGTGTGTATTGTTGACATTAACTCATACTTGCATTTTGGGATGGGTAGGGCACTTTTCAGAAAGACAAACATCTGCACTGCTATCAGCAGATAAGTCTTTGTCACCAGCTCCTTATAAGCCTAGAGCAACTAGATATTTAGTACTGTTTCAGGAAAAATGGGACAGTCCTTGTCACTATCATAAAGCTAGCTGTATGACTTAAAATAGTGCCATACACTAATATCTGTCATGTGGTTATTGCACTACATGGTTGCCTTGATTTATATTGGCTATTTGAACCTGTAAACTGTTATGTTATTAATATATGAATACCACAAATATTATCTTTGTCTATCTCTTTTAAAACAGATGATGCAGGCTCCCATATCTCCCTGCCACATCAAATAGACATGGCTGCTCAAGTGGCTTCTGGCATGGCTTATCTTGAATCTCAGAACTATATCCATCGAGATTTGGCAGCCAGGAATGTTCTCGTTGGTGAACACAGTGTATACAAAGTGGCAGATTTTGGACTTGCAAGAGTTTTTAAGGTGGGTCATGAGAGTAAATTGACTCCACCTCTGGAGGAAAGTTAGAAGGGGTCAACTAATGGATGTACAGTAGCTTCTAAATTATTTTCTCTCTGCATGTGCAGAGAGAAAAGGATTCCTAATGTGTTCCCTTGTATCCTCTACTTGCATTATTCCATGAAAGGTTAGAAGCCAGCCTATGTCATTCTGTCAACCTGAAGACGGACTCCTGTTATGCATCTCCCAGCCTCCAAGGAAGGAACTTGACAGGCAATACCTATTGCTGCTCAGCCTTTATACACAACACTAGTGTCTGGCACATGGAGAGAGACTGTAGTAATTATATTCCTAAGCCTGTAAGAGAAGACATATAAAAATATATTCACAGCTATTTTCTCTGTTTTTAGTTTCCCACTGCCTTTGTGATGCTTGGGAGTGCAGGTAGCAATCATAAATGGATCTTATTCTTCTGCACAACTAACTATGAAGCTCATAAAATGTCTCAGACATTTAAATCTGATGCAGTTTCACATTCTTTTCCATTATGCTCTTTTTTTTTTTCCCCTTTTTTTCTTTTTTTCCTCTTTATGCTCTGAGGTTGTGGAATACCAAGTAAAACTGAGGAGGATCATCTCAGCAAAGATCTGTGGGTTAGAAAAGAGATTTTCTACTTCTGAAAATGATTTGAGTTGGGAAGACTTGATTTGCCATATTTTATGGATTTCAATATGTAACCCATATTTTCTGAAGTCTTATTATTGCTTTTATTGATTTATGCTCTTCCACTGAGAAGCAAAACAGATAAAAAAGCCCTCTGCTTCCAATTTGATTTTTTTTTTTTTTTTTTTTTTTTTTTTGCCATTCAAGCAGCAGAAATTTAATTTCATATTTATTACATTCTGAACTGCAAAATAATTTATTGACAATAGCATCAAGGAACTTTGAAAGTACTTTTTGCTTAATTTTTTAAATTTCTTTTCCAGTTGTGCATGAAATCAAATTGTACATTTTTTAACATGAACAAAAAATATATTTTTAAATGAAAAGTGCAGACTGTAGGTAATATTTTATAGTGGTTGACATTTCTTGTTAGAATTGAACTTCACTATAATACTCTTTCATAGAGTCACCTTGGCAGACTTAGGAATATTCTGTCTCTTAAGTCAAAATGCCAAGTGTATCAGCATGTAGACACAAGACAAAACAACAATTTGTTCAGTACTTTAGGTTATTGTTGCTGAAAAAGACTCTATATTAAAAAACTAAAACCCACCCCCAAAATTGGTGTGTACATTTGCCTGAATTTGTATGTGAAAAATTTGACAGAGACTTGAATGTGGCTGATGTACATTAAACTCCATTTAAAAATAAAGAAGAGGATAAATGTTCACAAAGTCTAGGTGCCCATGGTATAAAACTTTATCCAAATGATTTTGCTACCAAGTAAAATTAACTCAAATTCACAAGCAAATAGTTTTCCTTTCTCTATCTGTATTTCCTCTTCATTTTGCATGAACTAATTGCGGCCCTTGTAATCTAACGCTAATTTGAATAACTCAGAGATTGCTCTTTGGTTCTGAAACCTGTTTAAGTGATTGTTATTAAAGATAATGGCCCTTCAACACTGAAATAAATCAAAGAACAAAGGTTCCAAAATTCATTAGCTCTTGCTCTTCCCTTCTCTCTTTACTGATGACAGAGACATTTGGTCTCTAGTGTCAGGAAAATCCATACACTGCCATTTCTGACAGACTTCTGAAATCTTGCTTGCCAGATCCAGAACTCACTGTAGCGGGTTATAATTAATCACAAACCACTCCAGTGCTGCGTTCCTGCTTGAAATGATAAATGCTTTAGGAAGACTTCCAATGAACAATAGCATTTCTAAACTGTAATGCCCAATTAAACAAAACACCTCTGTAAGTGCATGCTTTAATTCCATGAAAGGCAAACATTTGATAAGTTTAAGCATAAGCTTAGCTTGGTCAGGTGCTTTGCTCCTAAATCTGGCTTCTTTGTTTCACCCATGACAGGTAGAAAATGAAAACATATATGAAGCTAGGCCTGAAACAAAACTCCCAGTGAAGTGGACAGCCCCTGAGGCAATCCGCTATAACAAATTCAGTGTTAAGTCAGATGTGTGGTCGTTTGGAATACTTCTCTTTGAAATAATCACGTATGGGAAGATGCCCTATGCTGGTAAGAATTTTTTACCTACTGACTGATTTCTTGTTGCTATCTTGCTTTAAGGATGACATAAAAAAGTGAAATGCTTGTACTACAAGTGAGCTGAAGGGTTTGAACCTGTCTGTAAATACAGAAAAGTGGCTGTTCAGACGAGATCCATTCATTGGCAGATCTGTCTACCCCAGGCTTCCTGGAAACTTTCCAAGGGGTGTAATTAGCAGCCATTCAAACTTCCCCTTGATTGAGTCAACCAGCATTTCACAGACACAGAAGACAATTGCTTATTTTCATCCAGCACCTCATCAAAAATGCTGTAATTTGGAAAAGGGGAAGCCTTTTTGCACCCACCTACTTGCACCTTTGCTTTTCTTCTTCTTCTGTGAACATTACGTGAAAGCATAGACTATCACGGGTGAAATACTGCACAGGTACTTCAGGAAGAAGCCATCAAAAAATGAATTGGAGTGATTTTACTCCCTTCCCTTCTATTTGACTATTGCAGTGGAAAGTTTTCATAAAGAAATAAATCAGAAGAACTAGGAATAAAATTTCACCAAACACAAAAGTAGATTCAATGGTGTGGGAGCAGCCAATGTACCTAGCATTCTGAGATGTCCTTGTGGAATACTGGCTCCAGTAACACTAGATATTAGTGAAAATGACTGACTGTGACATATTTTGTGCTGGTGAGGAGAAAACAAAGGCAAGATTGAAGCAAAAAAAAAAGTTATGCTTTATCCTGACCTGGCCTATAAGCTGATACATTCACTGTAAACTACATTTCATAGAGTCCCACAGTGGTATTTACAATAAAGGGAAAAGTTGATTTTGCCTTTTGATTCCCACCCTCACCTCCTGTGAAAGCATGTCGGGGAAAAAAAACCCCACAAACCCAAAGCCTCAAATCCTCAACTCATTCTAATGTAAATTGTGGATGCGCATATACATCTAAACAAATTACTCAAGTATAAATGATATATAACACCATGATTCTCAGCATTGTCTGAAAATATGCTTAGCAAAGCACACAAAATATGCCTTGGCAAAGGCATAGTTTGCCTTTAACTTCACAGTAGAAATAGTTATTTGCTTTCTTGATGTTACTTTCAGGAGTTTGTCCTTAGTAATCAGTTAAGAAATAAGGTTATGTTGAACCATGGTGGCAATGGGTAATGTACAGAGGAAATATAATTCAGAGATCTAAGAAAAAGAAGTAAAAATTACATAGCTGAGGATTTAGTTTAAAGAGTAGGAAATTAAAAGGGAATGGGACAATAGCCTTGATACAAAAAAGGTATAGCAAAGATAAGAGAATTTCTTCTTCTCCATGACCCACAGTGATAGAGCAGGATGCCGCAGGATAACTGCACCACAGGAAAATTAGGACTGATCTTATTGAGAACTTTCCAAATGTGAGGAAAATTCAAAAGCAGGACAGATTTTCTTGGGAGGTTTAGGAGCTGCTGAAAGCAGAGGGATTTATCTTTAGCTTAAATTTAAATAGGTGTCAAAATAATTCAGGCAAAAGCTGGTAGTAGAGCAGAAGCCTCTCACCCAGAAAAATCCATTTCAAATGCCTCATATGGGTATTGGTAATTAGAGATGAAGGGCCTGGAATGCGATGGATGTGCTTTTAAACTGCAGTTTTGGCACCTTCAGTGGTTTTTGTGGCCTTTTACTGTTGCATGGGACCTGCTTGCTCCCAACTCTGTTTTTAGTGGTCCTGCAGGTGGGGACTGTGATCTGTTGTCTTGTCTCAGTGGGAAACAGGGACACACAGGTAATCTGATTAATTCTTTCTGCCTTGAAATGTTGGCAGGCATGCCAGGACACCAGGTAATCCAGATGCTGGACAAGGGATACAGACTCCCTCAGCCCGAGACCTGCCCGAGGGAGCTCTATGAACTGATGCTGAAGTGCTGGAGTGCAGAGCCCAGTGAGAGGCCCACTTTTGAGACTTTGTACTGTCAGCTGGAGGACTACTTTGACAGTGACTCCTATGTGAGCAAGCATGCTACCATTAAGTGAACCCCAAGGCAGGGACAGAGGAGGAAATTTAAGTGAATGTGTCCAAAGGGAAACAAAGTTAACCCCAGATGGAGAGTTGGATGTGAAGATAAGGAGGACCGGTACATTTTCACACCTGTGCTGGCACATGAAGACACATCATGATTTTACTGGTGGCAAATGTTTTGCAAGACTAAGCATCAGGAAGCCGGAAAGGTGGGGGCTTGTAAAATATAAACAACCTTCTATTTATTTTTTAAATAACAGCTTACAAGAATGAATAAATGAAATAAGTCTGATTCAATAAAACTGTAGCAATTTGTAGTTTCCTTATTAGAATAATTACGTATTTACCATTTCTTAGATTTTTGATCCCTACTGGCTTGTCCTTGTGGAGAAATTTGATTACTCTGCACAGCAGGATCTGTGCTATGAAAGTTCTCTTATACTAAAACAATATAGAAATTCCATGACTGTGATGATGAAATTTAGCTTAGTTGCCTTGCTTAGACTTGAAGTACTCCTGCTTTTGCTGTATCAGAAAATAAAAGAGATGTTCATGCGAGGAGAAAAGAATTATTTTCATATTTGGATGTGAACAGTGATTTTTACTAGTTTGTATAATGTTCTTTTACAACAATAAACACAATTATTAATAGATTCTTGAAGCAGTTTGTTTTAAATGTTAGTATTTGACTGACTATCATCTATTGCAGTGTAAGGACTTGTTTTTCATTTCTGAAGTCTGGGAATGTTGGAGAAAAATGTTTAAATCATGACTGCCTTAGCTTTTTAGAGTGTTCCTTCACCTACGTCAGCATTCCTCTCCAACAGGCCCATGGCAGATCTAGATATTTTGCAGAAGAACTTACAATCCATGCTTCCATCTTCTCCAGATATAAGTTTGCTATAGGAGATTTAAATAATCGATCATCTATTTTATTCTGTTCCAAGGGGAAATAGGATCCAAATGTTTCTGCAAGCAATCTTTACAGCTATGGATTTCATAAGTTTGGTTGTTTGTTTTTTTTTTTTCAGATTTTCTAATTAACTTCAATATCAGTTTTGCTAAAATTTAATATCACTATGACATTTTTATGTTCTCAACTGTGAGGTTTAGAGAACCAAGTTTCAATTATTTATTTATGATTAATCAGTTAATTATTTTACAACATAATACAGGAATTAAGAGATGCTCAGTGTTAACGTACTTTGAACTTAGTACAAGTGTGTTACCGTTTTTCCTCTAATATCAAGAAAGGGTATAAATAAAAGATTCATTACTTTAAAGTGGTATTTTTTTTATTAACTCTTTTCTTTATCAACTCTTTCCTTCACTTTATACTTCAGATTCATTCATCTCAATTCCTTGCTTCCAATTTTTAATTTCCTTTTCCTCTCCTCTACTTTTTGGAAGACAGAACTGATTATTTTTTTTTTTTTTATTTCCACACACATCTGTTATGTACTTTCTACCCAGAATACCTTTTCTTATTTATGTTTTCCTCTACCATTCTTACATTTGTAGAATTTCTAGTGTTGTCTGTTCACCTCCATTTTTGTTCAGTGTTTCTCCTAGCATCTCTCTACATACTAATTACATTTGTAAAGAATTCAGCAGTAATTAATTAGTTGTCCCAACATTCACATGATTTTGGAAAGTCATTACCACTCTGAAAGAAGAAGTGAAATGTTTTTGCCAAATCCATCCTGATAAGAGTTGGCGTGGCATTATCTGAGACAGACATAGGGAAAGTCTTGTGCAGTAATAACATCCCGGTGTGTTTTTAGACTTACGTTAACTGCTGGCTCCTGGCCCAAGCAAGATATTATTTATGATATCAAATCTCCATCAATCCTTGTTTCTCCCTTCTAGCCAGGAGCTGTGTTTAGCCCTGTTACAATATGATGTTAGCAAATCCCACAGGGAAGTTTTATACAGTAAAAGTAGGAACACAGTTATTCAGAAAGACCTATGCATTAAACTCGCAATCTTGATGTACAGGGTCTAAAATTTTTTCAGACTGGGAACATTAAGAATATCGCAAATAAAGGTGAAGTTTTCCCAATTAAAACAAAAAAGCTGATAAAAGAAATATAAACCTTAAAAAGGCTGGAAAAGTGTGTTTCAGAGAAGTCTGTCTTTCTTTTTTTTTTTTTTTTTCCCAAAGGTGATTTGTCAGGAAACAAACAAACTAACTGACTGCAGCCATCATAGGGAAACAGTAAAGTTTTCAGAATTTCAAATTTACCAACTTGTCAGAATGCTCTGTGCTGGCTTCTGTCCTTAGGTGGAGGCAAAAAGGATCTTGTAGCAGTGTTAGCTGAAAGCAGGAGGTAGATCCACTTTGATGAGTCTCATTACAGACATCACATCAAATGAATTTATTTGTTTTCAGCGTTGAAGCAATATTTGGTCCTCCCATTTGACATGCTGTAGGTATACCTCACTGCTGTTGCCAGCAACCAGCCAAATCTTTTTTTCTTAGCTGAAGAGGAAATCAGGGAAAGGTAGGAAGACATGTAAGTGATGAGGTCAGAATGTTCATTTTTCTCCACTAAATTGCCCTGAAAACTTATAATCACAGATGCTACTATGAAAACTAGTGATTTGCCATTCTGGCTTCAATCTGTGTGTTTGCATTTGTTTTCTTATTCTGCCTGACCCTTGTTGCACCAATGATATGCTGCCTCACTAATTTGATGTTTAATTTTTCACCTTCTTTTTTCCCCTGGGCTGACAGAGGAACAAAGGAGAGAAAAATCATCAATGCAGTGGAATCAACAAAGTGCTGGAAATAGAGTGTAATGTGGAAAATTAAACATTCTTTTCCTCAGCTCTTTCACTCCATGTATTTGCAGTCAGATGGATCCATTACCAGGAAAGAGAGGAGGAAGAAGGCAGCCAAGGGTGATGAACCTTCATAGAGTTCAATTTGCTTATGGGCAATGTTACAAGCAAAATTATTCTTTTCCAAGACCAATCCATTTTACAATCATTTTATTTATACGATAGATAACAATTATAGTCAAGTCTTTTCTATGATTTGATTTAAATTAAACACCAACGTTATCATTTCCAGTTATAGTGCACAGTATGGTAGGTTTAACTTATTCCATTTGAAGCCTCTTATTTTCAAGGTTCTGCCAGAGCCATCTATTGCACTTGTTTTTACCTGATGGATCATGGAGGGAAAATAATGGATTCAGTTATGAGAAAGGGTAATAGATATTTTTTGAGCTGACATAAATTCCTATGCTTAGATAACATAAAAGGATCAGGAAGAGATAAGTTGAATTTTCTTCAATAGACCAGTTCTTGAGAAATACACTTCACAGAAATTGTACTGAGACATCTTTATGTAATGCTTTATTTATGTAATTCAGTTATTCTTTGAGAACCAAGTCATTTTAAACACTCTTACAAAAGATAACTTAAAAATTCCCAACCAGAAAGGATTTTTTTTTTAATGCTCACTTTTTCAAGAAGTTATGGAGCACTGCAATTGCATTTTGATCTCTAAGTATTAAAGACTTTCTGGTTTTTAATTCTGATTCCTATTGAAGAACACTTTCTTGCCTTATTTTTATTCCAGCACATGCACACATACAAAACACACAACAGAGCAATAGAAAATCTTCCATCACTCATAGCTCATACTTGTCCCCTGAATGTTTTGACTACGAGCAGCAATTTTCTTTCTGCGGATGTGTAACTTATGTTATGCAAGGAAATAGACCATCAGAGTTCAACATTTCATTGTGGTGTAGACTCAGTAAACTATCTGTGCATCAAAATGAAGCATCCCTCATTTAAATGATTTCCTCCTCATACTTTTCTGTGTGCTACTATTTTACTCATTTAAAGCAGTGTAGACTCCTGTCTGCCTAGTGTTCCCATGCCCACTGCAACTCGCTTTTCAGCTATTTGTAGTGTATGGATCTTGGAGAAGGTAAAACTGCTGCACTCTAAGCTTTTCTCTTACAGATACAGAATTTTGGTAAATCTTTAAGAGAGCTGTGTTGGCTTTTGTTTTGTCTGTTAACACCTGGAATGATGTGTTCTTCAGCATGTGACTGATCTCTGCCTTAGTTACTTGCCACAAATTTTGCTTAGAAGAATTCTGTATATACTTGAATGAAATGCTGAACTGTGAAGAAGACTTCCAGTCTATCCATGCTTACTATTAATGGATACATTTAATCTATTTTTCAGTTTCAGGCATTTCGGGAATGGCAAACAAATATGAGAAATGACATATGTAAGTAAGCTGTGGAAATCAGTGAAAAGTACTTAGGCATTTTAACCTTCAAAACCAAATTGTACTGAACAATTCACTCCTTTATTAAGAGGTAGATAACTCTAAAATACATAGTTGAAGAATTCAGCATTCTAGAAATGAATTCTAACCAATTTCTGTATCTACATATCACTGTAACTGAAGAACTTGATAAAAATTGTGCTTTGCTTCCCATCAGTATTTTCAACAAAGTAAATTCTATTAAAATTAGGCAGATATGTGAGAAGAGAGGTGCATAGCAACTCATTTGTTTCTTTACACGAAAATCCCCCTTTGCACCCTCCTTCCACTTCTTTATCAGTGTTATTACAGGAGGATTAGAACTCCCATAGAGTAAAAGGACTTCTTACTTATGCTAAGAATAAGATTTTTTTCTTTTATTTCCTAAAGTAAAAAAAAAGAAAAAAGAAAAAAAGAAATTAAAAACTAAGCCCTGAGCACTTTTCTCAAAACTACCTTTCAAAATAAACAATAAAACCAATCAACAAAATCAACCAACCAAAAAGAAAGAACGAAAGAAAAAAGAGCGGGAGAGAGAGAGAGAGAGAGAGAGAGAGAGAGAGAGAGAGAGAGAGAAGAAAATAAAGAAAGAACAAAGAAAAAGAAAAAAGAAATGTGGGAAGTTTATCATCCATATCTCCTGAAAATAGATGGGAAAATTATTTCAGAGCAAAGTTGCTGCTGAATTTAGACTCCTCAGATAAGCTGGTTGTACTATTTACATTATAAAAGAAAAGAAAATTATTGCACCGTATTCTTTTCTCTAATTATTTTGGTATCAGTATTTGAATACACTGATTGGATTACTGTCTTTTGATGTGCTATAGAATCCAAATATATATACACAGAAATACCAAAACATACTTATTCTAATTCCCTGTCTCTGAAGCTAGATATATCTCTCTGCTTAGAAAAATAGTAGAAAAATAGTAACATTTTTGTCATTGGTCATGAATGTTTTTCCACAGAATTTTTACTTTTTTTTTTGTTAACATTTTAAAATTTTTACTCAGATGTTTTTACACTATAATCAATTTTCTCTCCCAAACAACAAAACTTGCTTGTATTCTAAAGTACTCTATTACTCTTTCAATAATTAAAAATGACCAGTGATAGAATGCAATGCATTCAGCTTTTTCATTCCACTGGACAGCTTCTTAGAAACAAATATCCATCTATTCTATGGTATTACCAGAATATCAGTTCCACATTTCTCTTAGAAACCAGAAGAAGAAAAACTTAACTTTCAAGTTCTTCTAGAACTCTTAGAACTCTAGAAATGAATTATCTTGCAGCAAGATCGAAAGTTTCAAAAATTTCACAGGTGCTATTAGCTTTGCATTTCTTATGGAGTCATCTACAGCAGCAATGTAACAGGGGCTAATAGCCACTGTCATACTGGCTTTGGACTGTAACATTCCTTATGTGATTATAGGTTCTGTAGTGTAAGAAAATTTTCGTTATAAATTTACTTTACAAAACTTTATTTCTTCAGTAGTCCTGAATGTTGAACTTATGTGAGAGACAGTTCCCCATCATGCACTTGGTTGCCCTGCAGCCAATTCCTCTGAGTTTTATAGTTTTATGATATCATATAGTATGGAATATCCCTTTGGCTCTGTGGAACACTTCTCAGAAACAACTGAAACACTGATGTGTTATTGACACTGCTTTTCTCCTACAGCCAAAATATAGCATCATAACAGACACTATGAGGAAAATCAACTCTGCCCCAGCTGAAACCAATACAAGCCACATGCTCTCAGAAGTCAGCAATGTTGCTTGAAGCCACACTTTTATCTTAACAGTTGGATATTAAGAGCCTTCTCGTCTCCTTGTTCCACCATCAGGATTGCCAGCTCTCTTAACAAGTTGCCTTTTGTCCATACTCTCATTTCCACAAGACTTCAGGCTGTCTATGGAAAGCTATTCTCTGATTTTTTGTTGTCCTGATGCACACCATAAAATAAATTAGGATAATAAGCTACACTGCTACCGTAGTTGACATCCTGCCTTCTGTTAATGAGAAATGACTGAATAAAAGTCTTTGTGATCCTTAAAACTATAAGCAATTAATATTACTGTAGTCTGATTTATATAATTCTGGAATTATATATATAATATATATATATAATATATATAATATATATAATTCTGGAATAAATGAGTAGTCATGAGAGCAGATAAATTTCAAAACTTATAGCATTCTTCTCTGAAAAAGGAACATGAGGTTGCTTTTATAGGAAAGAGTGGTGGGAAAGGAAATTCCTCAATTCAATAGCATGATAACAAAACAGAAGAAACTTTGTTACTCTTGGAGGCCTTTAAAAAGAACACTGCCTTTACTTACTATCCCATGGCAGGATGCAATGTTGACAGTTCAACCTTTAAATAATATATTGTTTGTAGACAGTGGATATGAGTATATATGAATATGAATAGAGTATACAAATACTCTATCCAGCAGAGTAGGTGTAGCCAAATGGCTGTATGAGCCAAAAGCTGGAAGCATTCTTGTATCAACCTCATCTCTCATTGTGTTTGTACTATGGTTCTGTACAGCCTAATAATGCTATATATTGCTACACTGGGCCAGTGATAGGATGAAACAAATTGAAGATGATTTGATAACATGATTTTTGATGACCCAACCTGGCACCACAGTTATATGTGTTCATGTCATTACACGTCTGACTCCTGAAAACACTTACAGACTCCACTTCACTTGCATGCAATGTAACCGCAGTTTTCCTTTAATAAGTTTTCACAGTAATAGAGGAAGGATGCTTGCTAATTCCTATCTCATACAGTGATTAAAGATTTACCTATATTGTGGTTTCATGTAGTCTGATAAGTTCATATTGCAACTTCTTACAATTCCCAAATCTCTAAAATCATTTCGTGAAGTTTTTCTTATTTATCCTTGAGGTAAAAGATGTGGTTCCAGCAATCAATTATGACATGAAATGATTCTAAAGGGCAGAGATAAAACATGCAGAGTATTAGAGAATAACCATAAGTTAATTCTATAATTCTTCATACAGCTAAATTATGACTTATAACGAAATATTATACAAGATTTATTTTGGATGGATTTTGGACCATTACTAAGGGAAACATATTTAAAGTTATAAACTGTTTATTATGTTGACCCTTTGTTAGCCTGATCTGTGGATAACTGTATTCTCATCATTGAATTCTCAATATACTTTAGAGCAATGTAATTTAAATATAGTGCAAGCCTCAAAAATTGATTTGGAGTTACAGTATGACTGATTTATAAATTATAATGGTGCTGTTTCTTAAGGCTAAAAAGTCTGATCTGTTACTTCATTATCTTTTATATTTTATGGGTAAACCTAAAATTCTCTCCTTCTAAAATTAAAATTTACAGTTGCACTTTCTCAACATGAATGCATTTCTCTGGCTATGAAGGCAGTTAAGAAACCTTCCAGTGCTACAGATAGGCTTTCCAAAATTAGCAAATTGCAGCTTTCTGCACGATTGTTCATTACTTCAGGCAAATATGTTGTTTGGGGCTGGGTGGATATAACACTGCTGGGTGGATATAACACTAGAAGCATTACATTACAAGATAACTCAGGTGCCACTACCATACAGCTGTAGCAAACTAGAATCCATTACCAGTTCATTACCAGAAAAAAGTGAAGAAATGTGTCACAGAATCTGCTTTTGCAGTTTTGTTGTGTTTGGCTACACTGCTCATAACTCCTGCTAAGATGAAGTAGTAAGCTAGCATAAGTATCAACAAGTGCAAGGCAGATATATTCTCTGTACTTTCAAGTATAGGTATTTTTGAGAAATTGGTAATGACAAGGCTAACAGAGACACTCTTCCGTATCAGTATCTTCCGTTCAGTATCTTGGTTTCAAAAGAGAAGGATGAAAGTTTAATAAATAGCCACCCGAGGAGTGTTTTTGGCTTTAATTTTAAAGCTTTAAAGCTTTAAAGCTTTAAAATTGCTTTAAAATAGTTTTAAAATTTCTTACTCAGCTCAGGAAATTCAAAAGTTCAATATACTGCAAACATTCAGCTGAAAAGCTTTCACAATATTACTGGATTCAGTATTACTGGATTACTGGATTAATAGGTTTTGAATGGTCTGCTGCAGAATTACTTATGACTTGCAGTGTAAAACATTGAAAATAATTATCTGTTTTAAGTGAATGAAGGTGAGATAAAAAAGTCAGACAAGAAGAGAGAATGCATATTGAGATAAAGTGTTCTACTCCAAAAGCCAGAACTGGAGTAATGACTGCATAACAGCTAAAACCTGGAGTCATCCTCTAGGTGTTTCCAACACAGTGAGGTGAAAACACGATATCTCCTTGTGACACCATAAGAATCCAGTAGGATTAATATGTCATTTATTGATCTTCGCTAGGAAAAAGATAATTTCAAGAAAGCCACCGCACACACTTGCAAAGCTACAAACTCCTTTGACTGTTCGACTACATTTCCTTCTGTAGTGCAGAAGATAGCAGCATTGGTAAAAATCTTACAAAAGGATTCTTCAAAGTTTTGATGAATGAGGTCAACAAGCTGTAGGTACGCAATGAGCAGAGGGCAGATGCCAAATCTCCTGGCAACTAATAGGTTATGCTCACCACTTTATTTCTAATATGACAAATTGGAAGCCACAAAATAATCAACATTTTCATGCCTGTACTTAGGAAGTGCCAATGAGAAGCTCATTCCTCTGGAGTATAATCCTAAAAAGCTAAGCTCTGCTGGTTCATCTTCTCTGCATGCAAATGGCAGTCCTGCAGAAATGGAGGGCAGCAGCAGGACACTCACCATGAATTTGGGTGCTTGCAGTGAAGCACACAGAGCACTTGCCAGCATTGTCCTCAATACCTGCTTTGAACGAGGGAGTAGCAGGCTTGTGGCATCAGGCTGCTGATGGAGGAACCTGGCTGCCATCAGCTATCTGCTACCAGGGGCTGTTGTTGGGGAGCTTCCAGCCAGACCTCTGCTTCTGAGTCTCCTCTCTGCCCAATCCACCTGTTCTGTGTTATAAAAGGGAGACTGCAGCAGTCTTGCAGCCTTCGTAGACTATATTTATTATTGATTTATCTATTTATCTGTCATTCATCTATCTATTTTTTCAATTTGCTTCAGCAGTCTTATATTATTTGAATTATAGAACAGCTTGTGAGGCAATATAAGGTCCTGGGTGTTTGACTCTGGCAAGGTCAAACTCCCCCTTTGCTCCATATTTCACCCATATATATTTCAGTCACTGCTAAACACAATATTGACAAGCAGATGCTTGCTCAGCCTGGCTTTACCTGCTGTGATCCTTGCAGCTGTTGATGGAAAGTCCCCTAGTCTCTGATTTCTGTTCAGTCTTCAGCATTTTTGAGAGAATTTCTTCCTGTCTTTCCAAAGAGGGGAGTGAACACTGAGAGCAGAGGCAGATACTTACTAGCATTTGTTTATTTGATTCCTCCTTCCTCTCCTTTGTGGAAGCTTACTGGAGCTCAAAAAAAAAGTAGAGCAGAAACACACCGGTATCAATTATTCAAGGATACTGCTGAGGCCAGGAAGAGTCTGCTTATAAAACATTAACATGTCATTTTTGAATTGTGACAGGTGGGCTGGGAGAAGAAAACTAAAGAATGAGCAGAACATCCTTCCAACAAAACAAAAGAGTTTCAGCTATAAAAAAGCCTGCTCTATCACTTCATTGCACAGGGCCTCTGGTGATTATGAATTTGGGAAAAAGGGAGATTGTGGTGGAGGAGGGATTATTACAATCTTAGAGAATCTTTTATAGGCTGTAAGTTATCTGTTCAGGGATGCTGTGAAAAATCAGAGGGGTACGAACTGGAATTTGGCTGGGTTTCCTTCCATTTACACTTCTTTGGTCAAAACTTTGCCTGCTAAAAATTCTGAAAATTCCTTCTGCTTCTGATTGACAATTTGGAATCTTAGCTCAGTTGTGATCTACCTGATTTCCCCAGAGACTTCTAAGTATAAAGGGTGTAAAAAGGCATTATTTTTACTTCGGATGGCAGTAACAACACAAGGGTGCCAAATTCCCTCAGTCAATAGATCATTTTTTCAACTGGGAAGCCCTCTGGCAATGTCAGATGTCCTCTATTTAATGACATCCCTGTATCTCAGAAGTAAAATATTATTTTGAACAGAATGAAGATAGATTTTTAGGTGAATAAAACGTCTCCTAGGACTGGAGACAGTGAACAATGTCTTACATTGAACGAAGCAACTATGTAGAATATATGAATTTGTCGGTGTATTTTTTGGCTTTGTACCTTTAGAGAAGTGTTTTAAATCCTTGACTCCTATGATTTAGCCCTATGCCCTTTCTCTTTTTCCTCATAGGTTATTCAAGCTCTCTTTTCTTAATGCACGGTTTTCTGCAAAAGCAAGGTCTGCTACCTATATAGAAGCCAGGGATAAAAGTAATGTTCACAAAAGGCTAGCCTACAGAAGCATATTTCCTTCTTCTCTGTTTTTTTCTATATATAATTTGCGCATTTCATTTCCCTACTGAATTTGCCTTTACAGCTTTTTCTCTCTTGGGCCGATTTTTTTTTTTGCTCCTCGCTGTCCTGCAGCTTATGGCTTTCTTTAGTCTTCTCACTGCTTCCTTTTCCCCAGATATACAATGCCAGTAGTTTTTGAGTGAGATTTTTAACAGATGAATACATTCAAAATTATGTAAAGTGATCATGCCCACTTTTGCTCAGGTAGCTCAGAAAATGCTACCACCACACAGCTAGCCAAGGGTAACAATCAGAACAATACCTTTGATTAAGTTTTCGTCAGAGGCCCCTGAAACAGAAATACCATGGATAGTGTAGATCTGTTTCTTCTCCCTTTTTTTACTGAAACTGCAGCAGAAATGCTTCGGTGAGACTTTGGACTTCCAGGCCTGGTCACAGCAGAAAAATGCAAAATTTTGGGCAAGGAATGTAATTCCTGAGAAATGTACTCATTGATCACCTTCAGACTATGTCCCCATCCCCATGAGGCAGATCCGTGACCTGTAGGAGGAATCATTCTTATTTGGGTGTGAGAGTTCTTTATTCAGGGGAAATGAAGGTCTGCGTCTGCCAGCCCTTCTAATTCTGGGCAGTGACGTTAGAAGTACTTCCTGATGTTTATTTCTGGTATTTGTAAATGATTCGAAGACAGTACGTATTTTATGCAGTGGTTTCTTTCGTATCTTCTAAGGAATCAGCTGCTGCAGCCATGCTCACATGCAGGTGATGGCTAGGAGCACCACCCAGTAGGTCATATTGGCACTATATAGCATTTGCTGTGTAGTTTCATGCCAAAACTCTGCTGCCAGCATGCTCCAACTGTTCACTCTCAATTTTTGTCTTGGCTCAAGGAACAGCCACCTCCTGCCACGTCTGCTGCTACAGAGCAGAAACTCAATTCTCACCATTATCACAGTTCATCAGCCAACTCCTATGACTACTACCAACTGCAGAATGGGCATGAGCAATCACATTTATTCAGTGTGCTTGCTTCCCACATGCTAACCCAGACGTGCCTTTGGCTTGCCAACCACTTGCTACTCAGCCACTAGAATAATGCATGCAATGCTCCTCTGTCATTTGGATGGAGGCAAGACTGACGAGATCTCACCTGTAAGCTACATGCTTGGTTTGACAAGCCAGAAGGTTTAATTCTCCGGATTAAAAATGCCAAGTCAGAATGCTAAGACAAAATCCTCTTCATAAAGCAAGTTTGGCTGAAAAACCATGTGGGAAATCTGTGAGAGGCTTCAGGCTTTTTCTTCTCCAAGGACTGGTTGCAAAGAAAAATGTGCTGAGTCTTTCTCAAGAGGGATCTGGGAAAGCAATGACTGATTATTCACTCCCAGCTGCTGGTAGACTGATGGGAACTGAAATGGTGATAACTTTGGAGGGAGATGTTTGCCCTGTGTTCCATCTGGAGATCCTGTGTTATGACTCACAAATATGGCTATTGAACAGGCTGAATTGAAAGTCCTTCTCCAGCATGCCAAATTGGAGGCTGGGGAAAGGGTGTGTGGAGTGAATGGAGTTTGATATCTCTCATGATGATAGTTTTCATAAAAATAGAAAGCACTGGGGAACTTGTGTGGAGACCAAAGGGAAAGACAGAGTGTTTTGTTGGTTCCTCAGGGCTGTATTCTGACCTTCGATCTGCATAATGCATCACTGAAAAGTGCTTTAATTCAGCATGGAAGGGGTGCCAGTTGCTGCAGTTTAAATTACAGCAGATTATTTTGTCCTTTGAACCCAGTGTGCTTTTGTGCATGTGACTTACTGCAAGGTTCGGAACCAAATGTGTTGTTGCAGCACAAAGACAAGTAGAGACATACGAGTAGAGGTGAGCTCTGATCTAAACACAAAATTTTTCAGGCAACTTTTTGAATGGAAAGGATTGTTTCTTCATTCATAGCAGGGGTAGTAGTAATAACTTCCTTCATTTTTTGTAGCCCAGAAAAAACATAAAGCTCTCAATAGGATACATGAGAGAAGAAATTACACAAAAATTTTGCTACATGGTTCAGTGATAATGTGCCAAGAATTACAACAGAAGAGTGGTTTTGGGAACAAATATGCATGTTGCTATGTGAAGCAAATTATTTGGAAAACATCATTCATCCCTTTAAAATACACTAAGACAAAAAGTGTTTCTTAATAATGTAATACCGAAGAAAACTGCTGAGAGTTACCAAGAACATGGCACCTTCATGATTCAAAAACACTGAAACTGATCTATGTTCAGAATTTCCACTGCAGTTCTAATTAGAAGAACGGGGCATATAGATAATCAAAAATATGAAGTCAGCTGCTTCAGCTCTGAATGAATTACTTATTTATTTAAAGTATCCAACTATGATATTGAAATAACAATTAAAAAGTCTGCTTTTGATGATTTTAATCAAAGATTTTTTTTCTTACTTTGTAACCTATGAACAAACAGTTGAAAGAATAAGAATAATTTTCACAGTGTTTTCTATATTTTAAGCAAATGTCACTTTCTGTAATGATTAAAAGTACTATTAATGAGTTCAATAGACACCTTCTATTACTTAGTTTCCCTTCACATGCTACACTGGGAAATAAATTTTCCTTTTTAAACTTCCATAAATCTTTAAGTATTTCTTATTTTTTAGCTCAATCTTTCATTTCAAACTCTCATTTTACTGCTTATTATTTTACTAACTTTCAACTGCAATTTTTATTATGGCTTAAAGATACAATTGTATGTAGTCATTTTGTCCATAAAAATATGTTCAAATCCACTACATTTACATCTTATTTTCTTGGGAGCATTTTGTATGAGCTACCTTTTGATAAAAATTTATCTTCCCCAAAACTGTTTGTATTGGAACTCTTTTTCAATTCATCAAATGGATAGAGCCCTTAAAAATAAACATAAATGAAAGGCCACATACTGGAGGCAATTCAAATACTTAATTGAAACACTTAATTTTGATTTTTCTAATCAGAAGATTTACAACTTTTTGTACAGAAGGACCACCTCTAAGCTCTTTTGCATTCAAAGCGAAGTGCTTAGCATATAGAGAAGAAACATGCTGAGGGAAATGATTGCTGCTCATTTCTTGCTTCTTTAATGTTGTTAGATTTCCTCAATTGGCTGTGTGGTATGCTGCCCTACAAAATGCTCTTGAATAAACATAAATAATATCTTTTTCTTCTGTGTTAGCTGCAAGTTTGAAGAGTGAGTAATAGAAAAGCCTGAGGAGCTTAGTTAGGTGTCTCCAGTTGAGAATCTTTCAAGTGATCCTCTGTTTCCTCCAGATGATATAATGCCAACAATATTTAAAATATTTATTTATCCTGTATTTTGCCTAGAAGGCATTTTCGGTGTAAGAAGTGATCTATGCAATTATTCAACAGATATATTTGGGTGAACAGGAAAATAAGGTATTACAGAGAAGAAATTAGAAATGTTAATTCTGATATTTTTCAATTTTTTCTTTCAAAAATCAGAAGAATTTTAAAAATGTCCATCCAAATAAAAATATTCTATCTCAAAATATCAGTATGGTTTGATAATAGCATGGTGAAATACTGAATCTCAATTATCTTCAGATATTAAGATGCTTCCTTTCACTCAAAAGAGAAATGTATTTAAATTCTTTGTATGGCAAAGAACTTGGAATTTGCTGCTGAACAAAGAAAGCACTTCTGCTTCTCACAGCAATTACAGTGTTACTGGAATTGTTATAACCGGAAAATATTAAAATCCTTATAGGACAAGAATGTCATTTTCCTTTAAGGAACTTCACACAGCTGGTCTCTACAAGGATGTGCTGATAACCAAAATAAACAAAAACAGAGAATATTTCAACACTTAAATATCATAGTTTGATATTACTAGAATCCAAGTGCTTCTTGATACTGAATTATCTCTAATGTCTGAATCTCTGAAATATCAAATGTTATATTAATCCATGAATAATCCCTAGGTTTATAGACTAAAGATAGAATTCTAATTAATTTTACTTTTTAAAATTAAATCCCTTTTTTAAAGAGTGATTCTATTAGAGCTATGGTTACAGATTTAGAAATTGTGCATGAAGCAGGATAGTCAACCAAAAGTATATAATGATGGATAAATTCCACATTAGCTTGCAGTGAGGACTTCTTGAAACTTTAAGTACAGTCAATGAAATGTAGTGTTATATTTATCTTGTTACAAGACAAAATATGTCTTATTTTTCAGGCTCAAAAGACTGAAAAAGAGAAAATACTGAAATCAATAAAAACATGACGAATTATGCAAGAAATACAAAGGAAAGATGATTTTTGATAGAAAGCATGAAATGCATTAACATCTAATCATAATTTGTTGTTGTTTTTTTTACAAAAAAAATTATTTTTACAAAATAATTTCCTGAGCATTCATTCATATTTTGTTCCATTTCATCCAGGAATTTCTTCTTAACAAGGTAAGAGATTGTTTGGACTTAAGCAAATGCTTAGTTGCTCATCTAATTTGGAAGGAGAATTCACTCTTAGTAAGTTTGCAGTAATACTTTCAATGCATCATAATGGAAATTAAGATCAGTTTCTCTAACTTTTGTGTTTTGCTTTTACAAAACACATTGTTTTGTAAAACACAACTTTGTTTATACAAAGCTTTTGTTTTTTTGTGTTTACACCTATAGTAGTAAATTTAGCACCTCCTTACGTATTTGATTTTGAAGCACTGAGATAACTGATTTTTTTCCTAGTATCTTGGTGAGGATATAAATTTGTACCTAAATTGTTTTAGGGTTTTGCTGTTAGATTTACATCAAAGTGCACTAGCAAAGTAGTCTAGAATCTATGAATGCAATTATTATGTTCACTATTATGCTGGGAAAAATAGAGATGGATATAGAGACAACGTAATGGCTTGAGAAAGCTTCTTTGCTTTGTCTATTTTTTTCAACTGCAGTAATACTATGTACTGTATTAATAAACCTTTACTTGCCTATATCTGAACACTATCTGTTCCCAAGTGATCAAACACCACCATAGCTGGACTAGCACTAAACAACCTACTTTCTTTGGAGAAACAACATTACTTGTCACATACAGTCCTAAACTCTGGGCTTAAATATTTAACAGTTTCTCATTCACTTGCTTAAAACCCACCTTAGGCTTTGGAGTTCAGATGCTAGCTGAACACACAAAGAGTGCAAAGTTTTGCAAGTCCAAGATCTCTTATCAAGGGCAAGTTGTTCAAAAGAAGGTGACAAAGAGGCAAGAGATGAAAAGGCTTGTCTCCTCTATTCTCTTTCCTGAGGACTCAATTCAGTGGACAAGCTGAAGTTAGTGGCAACCTTTCTTCCGCCATTGCTATATATTCTATATTGTCCAAATCTTCTCAAAAGCTCTAAATAAAATGTCATTACTATCTCTGGGGACTATCTCATCCCTTAATTCATCTTCGACAGTGAGGCGCAGAGCTGCTTCTCGTGGAAGAAATGTCAACTGTTCTACAGTCACTGCACGGCTATCATTACTGGGTGAACTAATTTGGCCTGGACTTATTATGTAAAAGTCATGAAATTTATCAGAGGCAGAAGAACAAATCCTGAAGCTCCCAGTGCTTATATTTAGATCATATACATAATTTAATTTCTGTGATACACAAGCTATTTGTTTTCTGCTACTTTATGGTTAGCCTCTTATTGCTCTTAATGCTTTAATAGCCTTTTACATACAGATGTTATGTTGCACATCTCCAGAAACATCTAATGGAAACCGGAGTACGTAAGCACAGACACAGTGAAGGGCTCTCACAGGAATGTAGATTGCTGTTTCAATACCTAGTTAAAACATGGCTGTTTTCCAGCTTCACTTCACTGTATTTTTAACTTGGTAATGGAGATCTAGTTTTTATTTCTTGTGTGATTGCAAGTAAAATTTTTTCAGTAAAAATAACAGTAATGAACATATTTATGTAAGTCTGCATATTATTTTGCAACTCTTGAAGTAGCGTTCAAAAAGGTAACTGTGGAAACAAGGAAACAGACACCATTTAATGACATCAGGCTGATAAATTCTAAAAAATGATTTTCCCATTATTTCATATCAGGAAGGAATGATACTTTCCCTCTGTTACATTTCCCAGAGAGATTTTTCCTTGTAAAGTTTCACTTATGACCCAATGTACATATTTCAGTCTTATGCAAAAAGGAAGAAACTCACCCAATTACTGATGACAAGAAATAAATCATAACAAGGCCTGTTCACAATCATACCACATTAAGGATTTTAGATAAAATTTTTGTCATGGTATAATGCAGTGAAACTATTTTATGTTCATGCAAATCATTTCAATTGTAAGCTAGTAAAGTGTTCATATGGAAGATGAAAACACGAGGCTGGTGTATCCCATGGAGTGTAGAAAAGATTATTTTCTTAAACATTCCTGACCTCTAGGAGAAGGCTGGAAATTGCTCTAGGAAGAGATATAGCTGTCAGTGCAACATATTTGCAAACTCATGACTAAACATTCTATGACAGAAAACAACACTGGCAGGAGGATCTAATTGTGAAAGAGTGACATACATGTTTTCCATTGCAATACAGTGGCTTCATATCCTGGGATCTGTGAAGATTACTAGATTTTAGCACAAATAAGTGAGTGAGAGTGATTAGAAATTTCCTATTCACTGCAATCTGGACTTCTCTACTCATTGTAGCTACCATCTGGGTCTTGTGCAATCTCTTTTTTTCCTTACACATTAATCCATCTCCCCAAGAAATTGCAACTTTTGTTTTTTTCCCCTGATATTTTTTCCATAGGCTTTTTTATTAGCTGAAAGTTGACCAGTCTTCCCTTGAAGCTCAGGTCTAATAACTGGATGTTCCTCTGGTGTGTAAATTATTAGCAACTGAATCTTCACGTGAACTTAAGAATGATTCTGTTGCTCTTCAGTGAAGTTCAGTGTTTGGATATGTCTTTCAAGACAGACCTGTTGCCAAAATAGAGAGTATTCTGAGAGTCTCATACCTCTCAGATACAGCCAGTTCCAGACTTTACATGGTAATTTATACAACCTGAAATGAGTAATGCTGTTTACTGTTAGCCAATCATGGAACCTGTATTGTCAGAAGCAGGAGCACTTGTTACAATTATAATGAATTCTAATGAAGTTCTGTAAACTTTTTATAACTTAAAATTATATTATACTTATTTAAGTATCTTCTTAAACTTATGTTTAGCAATGACAAACTAATTACTGACATTCAAATCACTTTCTGCTCCAATTACTGCATATTCAAAGTGCATGCTTTACTTTCCACACTTAGATCTCAAGATAGCTGTAGGCCTGGCTGTGGGCCAGGTAAGAGACTCTACATCCCTTTCCTCCTCTTATTGCTATACTTCACTGTGTCACTGGATATAATACCTATCACTGAATATCTAATTAGGACGTTTTGCTGGAAGGGAATAAAAATGATACAACACCACTGTTAACATTTACAGATTGCCTTCAGATCCAGCCTTTTATTTTAAGCCTGTGGTACACTGAAAGGAGATGTACTATGAAAAAACAGGAAGTAACTAGTGCAGAAAAGTAGTGATGGAAGAACAAAATAATATTATGGCATTAATATTAATATATTTTAATATTTGTAGAGGAAATTTATTTGTTGTGATTGGCCTGGAAACATTGAGGAAAGCCAATCTGATAAGAAATAAATACAGCTGGCATTTTGTCTTTGTCATCTCCCTGGATGAAACCAAATCAAACATTTTTAAACAAGAAATGAAAATGGCATTCACATTGGTGACTTGTAACATTATTACACGAGGTTAAATATTTCCCCTCACTTGAGTAGTGTAAAGGTCTTCATATTGAATAAAACTCATGATCACTTCAGTGCAAATGAAGAAACAGGAGTACAACAGAGTGCATGAATTATTGAATATCACTCAGTACTTCTCTGGTAGAACCATTAATCAAATTCCTATGTGTATATATTCTCAGTTTGGATGGAGACTTCAACTCACCTATTCTTAGCTAACTATAGTCTCAATGACTGCATTTCATCTTGCCATAGCAACAACTCCTTTTGTCATTACCATAGATAGAAGGGAAGGAATCTTTAAAGTGTTCCTTTCTGATGTAGTTTGGATCTTTAGGTTGAATCACACCCTAAATATGCCATCTTTCTTATGACTACAAGAGTCCAGTGGGAGTAGCTTGGATGTATATAAACATCCATTCATGTGAGTCCCACACTTAATTAATTGCAGTTACACATTAATTACTAAATGTTCTGCCTGTAGGATATTACATTAACCATGTTCTGCCAGACAAAAAAATGGCAGCTAATGTACTTCCTGAACATTTCCCAAGGGCTTTAATTGTCTCTTGTACTCTTTCACTTGTTAAAGCACATAGTGTAGAAGGGTATGTCACAAAATTATCAATGATTCTGCTTCTCTTGCATTAAAATCTGCAGGAAATATCCAGTAATTAATGTTGTTTAATAAGTACATGGTACTTAAATAACACAGTCTATTTGCTTCAGATAGTATTCAGGTGATATATTGGGGAGCATTGTGACTGCGTGTAGTGGTCTCTTTAAAAATCTTGCAAATCTGCATAATGACTTGCATGAATATACCTCCAAACTCAATTATTATGTAGCAAACTTCTAACTGTAGACAAACGGAGGCAGAAAATTATACGACTTGCACAAAAGCATAGCCAACTAACGAAAAAGATCCGGAAAAACGATTGATGCTGAATGTAGCAGCCTCGGTTAACTGCAATCATAATTATACTAAAACACTGGAAGTTATAAAAAATTATAGTTCAGCTTTGAATGCATAACACAAAATGCATTCTATTAACTCTGTTCAATTTTCTTATCACAAAGAACAAGTGTGCCTTTTATTTCTATCCAGGAAATGCAGGTACAGTCATCAGAAGTATTGCACAGTTTTTTTGTATTTCAAAGGACTTTTTCTTAAAACAGATATGTCATTTAAGCAAAGAAAAATCTGAGGAGTGTTTTGTCCTTGCAGTGCTGTCTGGAGGACACATGATGGAGCCAGCAAGTTCACAAATATTAGTTTCCTCCTGCAGGTGATCTGTAGGTAGAATCAGATAAAGCATGCTGGCTTTAACAGAAGTGTAAAAACACTGTCGTCAGTGACCACTAGTGAATCTACTTAAGCCCACATATAAAACAGAATGGACTCTCATCTGAAGAGTATTAGACAGAGTCTCATGTTTCAGCATGTTTCTTTGGCAGATAGATACACTGGGGAAGGTGACTGTACTCTTAAGATGTTGTACTGAAGGAACTTCCCTGGCAAGATCCCAGACCATTCCTGCTTTTTCCATTCTTTTCATCATGGAGAGACCCAGTCTCAAGGAAGCTGAATTTAAGTCTGTGTCCTTAAATTGCAGACTTCTCTTCAGCATACATTTTGAAGCTTGAAAATACCTGCTTCAGGAGGCTTTCTTGGAAATAACTTCAAGAAGTTATAACAACACTGGCTTGTCAAGTGAGAAAACAGGAACTAGGATTGTTCATCTAGAAGCTCGTGATAGTAACTGGAGAAGTTATGAATTTTTTCTCCTCTCCTTCTCAGGTGCTTGGGATTCCTCAGTGCTTATTAGTATGAAACAAGTCAGATGTAGAACCAAATCATAGTTTGACTGAAATAGACCTTTAACCCTTTATTCTACTTCCCTCAATCATATAGTAAAGCTATTGGTACTAGAGGCAGTACAGCTCTGCTTTGTGTGAAACTTTCTGTTTTGGGTTTCCCACCACAGTGAATCCATAGAAGCATTTTTTCTATTTGCCACAAAAAAATTTTAAAAAGTTTGAAATGTGCTTACACAAAAATCTCCCTAAGAGTTGAACGGCAGAATAAAACTTCCATTCTTCATCTCTAGGGGTGGAAATTCAAGCAAATGGTTTGAGAAGTAGATGGGGCACTTCAGCCAGAAATATTTTGCAGACAATGCGTTTGAGTTAGTAGAAGTAGCAAAAAGATGAACAAGTTGTCTTAACAAACCTTTTCTTACCTATAATTTTTGAAGTTTTGCAATCTTTACAAGGTGGTTTCAGTTTTAAACTTGAATCTAGATCTGACAATTAAACATTACTGCATTATTAAATATGATTTCTGAAATACCATTCAAGGTCTGCCTGTTTATAGTCAGAATTTGTTCAGAATTTCCAAGCTAAAAAATATTTTCTTTTTTTTCCCCCAGAATGTTTTTGCAGATGTAAGAAGCTTCAGTGAGAGGGAATTTATTCCTTTCATTTGAATTACCCTGTTAACCAAATTTTGTCACAGAGACAGATCATATTCTAAACAGTAAGTTACAGCAGAAGAATTGGAAAGGTCAAAACTGTTTTGAATAAATTGGAAAGACATCTGTTTGTCATTAGTAATTTTCAAGTTGAGAATATGTATTTGGAATAAAACATTGAAACTTAAATAATGCTATAGGTTAGAAGCCAATACTATCCAACTAGTAGAATCCCTTATGAGCTGCTGATCATGCTACTCTATTATTACGCTTCATTTTGCCTCAAAAGCAGTGAAAAGAACATGAAAGAAAATGGAAGAGGTGTGCTTAAGCCTAGGAACCTAGGATGTAATGTTCATTTTCTTTTTTCTCTCCTGTTGTTTTTTATTTTTATTTTCTTAATGGCTGCAACTACTATTGTTGATAAGATGAATACACAAAAAGTCTCTCAAGGAAAGATAGAAAAATAAGGCACTGGCATGTGTAGATAGTGCTAAGGTGTTTACAGTGAGGGAAGTTCTTAATTAAGAAGTGCATCAGAAGTACAAGTATCCAGAAGAACATAGGAATAAATTATGCTTATGAGACAAATTCTCCTGCAGCAGTACCTCACAGTTCAGCCTGGAAGCCCCACAAGTATGTAGTAGTTGACTTTTACCCTGAGCGCTTTCTTTCCCTGTTGAAATCCCTTCCAGATTTCTTTTCCAAGAGAATCAGGGCACAGACACAGGAAGAATTGTGTTGGGACCTTATTCTGTCTGAACATGTGAACTGCAAGAAGAAGAGTGTGACTGCACAGTGGTATACTAGCTGAATGTCAGGTATATTCTGTGGTTAAGAGAAATAAATCAGGGCATATCTACAACACTTAATGGGCTTTATGTGAAGCTGGCACTTCACGGGCTCACTCTGAACTGAAAATGGAACTGAACGTGAGTAAATACTTACCATTTTCAGGATTGGAGCTAATATTGCTGAGAGCTTGAAACTCTGCAGTGCTCCTGAGGATGATCAACACAGTAAGACTTAGTCGAGGGACCGTGAGAAAGATACTGCTTTTGAAATATTCACCCTAGCTTTAATAGCTAGATGTTAGGGTGATATTGCAAGCAACTTGAATGAATACTGGGAGATTGATGGGAGTTATTAAAGGTACAAAATACATGTAGCTGTGTGATAACTGAAGTGAAAAGGTCACAATTAAATGAACAATAGCAGGAAGTTAGAACAAAGATCAGGCTGAACAAACTGCTTCAATAAACTGTGTTTGTGAAGAAGAGGAAAAGGGAAAGTCAGAATGATGTCATTTTGTGCACACTTTCACACTTTTAAATTCCGACACATATTGAGATTGATTAAGCATTTTTGAGTGTATTTCACCCTTCTAAAATAACAATATCAGATGCAATTATATTTGCAATTGAAAGATGCCAAACCACAGATACTCAGTTTTATTTATTTGCTTATTTCAGATTAAATTTATGAGAATCTTCTCAGTCAAACAGCTTGATGTAGTAAACCAAATCCCCATATCTTTAAAGAGCTCAAACTTCACTATACAGAGGTATCTATGCATTCAGTAATCATAGTAGTTCTTCACCATGAGTAAAATGTAGTGAGAAAGACTAGATAAGAGAATAAAAAGGATAAACTGTTACTGATGCAGAAAGGTAGAAATATCTGGGATGGTTTAGATAAGAGAGTAAGACAAAAGGAGATTAAGAAAAAAAACCCCTACAATGTGTTTTCCTTGACCCATGTTTGTAGGAACATGTAGATCTCATTTCAGCAGTGAAGACAGATTAGACTTCTGAAAAATAAAAATTCTGGTTGAAAAAAAGAAGGCTGTTGCTAGGGGTTGATAATTAGTGAGTCAGTCTACAAAACCGATTTTGGGCCATGTTCTGTTTAACATCTTCATTAATGATTTGGATAACGGGATAGAGTGCATCCTCAGTAAATTTGCAGATGACATGAAACAGGAGTGTCTCATCAAAGAGCCATGCTGCCATACAGAAGGTCCTTGGCAAGCTAGAGAGGTAATAATAATCTCACAAAGTCCAACAAAGAAAACTGCTACTGGGGCAACCCCAGGCAATCCTTGGTTGTAAAGCAGCTCTGTAGAAAAGAACCTAGGAATCCTATTAGCCACCAAGTTGAACATGAGTCAGCAATGTTCTCTTGCTTCTAAGAAGCTTGATAGTATTTTTTGCTGCATCAGGCAAGGTCAAGGATAGGCCCTCTACTCAGCATTGGTGAGGCCAAACCTAGAGCACTGTGTTGAGTTTTGGGCTCTCAGTACGAAAGAGAATGTACAGGATGGAGCAAGGCTCTTTTAAGTGAAGCCCACTGACAAGGTGCAATGGGCACATACTGGAATACAAGAGATTCCATCTAAATATGAAAAGATACTTTACTGCACAAGTAACAGAGGAATGACACTGGTTGTCCAGAGAGGCTGTGAAGTCTCTTCCTTATTGATCTTCAAAAGCTGCCTATATCTAGTCTTGGACACCTACTCTAGATGTACATGCCTGAACAGGAGTTTGGACCAGATGGCTTTCCTTCCAACCTTAATCATTTTGTGATTCTGAATTCATGTTTCAGTACAATTTTGAAAATAGACAGGACAAGCTTTTCTAAGTATGACATTGGTACAGGTGATCCTGCCTTTGGGCAGGGGTTAAATGAAACAACCTTTGGATGTTGATTTCTCATCAAATTGTCTATAATTGCAATGATTTATGAGGCATAGAGCAGGCCAGGTCCTACATTTGTGCCAATTTGCATATCTGAAAAGTTGGCTTATTGTGTGCCTAATTCTTTACTGACCATTAACTTGTAGTTAATTATTGTACTGTTCTAGCATGTTAGATTGATTTGCTATATAGCATGGTCGACCTATCCGTTCTGAACAGTATTAGTGGTGAGCTTGCAGTCTCTTTCCTACTTACATTCACTATATGTATATCAATATGATATATAATTTATCAGGAAGGGCTTAATTTTAGTCTGTGTCTGCTAAAAAGAATTTGACTTACAGAAGTTCAGCACTTATTTTATTCGATCTAAGAAGGGAAGAATATAATTGATATTTTGCATTTCTTCACTTTAATTAACTTCTCTAACAAAAGACTATTTTAAAAAGATTGGTGGTTTTATTTTTTCTTTTCTTCCCCCAGTCTCTTAGTAACCACACTAACTTCTTTTGGTGCAATCACAAAAATGCTGTTGAAATAGCATAATTTTCAATGTTTAAAATACGTCTCTTTGACACAAAGCATATCTCTCTTGTATTCCATAATGCTCTCCCTTGTGGGCTATGGTCCAAATTTTAAACTGCTAAGGAACCTTGGATAGTAGTTTTGTCTGTAAGGATATAAAGCAGATTGCTACATAATTAATGGTATCCTTAAACCATAAGTCTCAGCGTATATAATACTGTCAATAAAATCCCAGCAGAGGTTGATTTAAATGGAAAAACTGGAACAGATTGGACGGGCCTCAGAAGAAATGAAACTTAAGTTCAAATTGAGTTGGGTTGGAATGATCCCTTACCCTTTTATTTGACTCTAGTTTTTTTTTTTTTTTCTGGTGTTAGTACTCTTATCCAATGCTCCAGAGTAACCAACGTACTATTAAAGTCATGCAATTCTTTGGATGTACACTTTATCTAATAAAGCTTTTATTAGGGAATATTGAAGACAATACTAAGGACTTTTTCCACCTTCCCTAACTTCTGTTACCTAAAGGTTGGAAAAGAATTCCAAATTAGGTGCTAGAGATGTGTAATCAAAAGGAAGATTCTGGGGGGCTCAGGATCTCATTAGATAAACTTAGCTAGATATTACCATCCTCATCTCTCATAGTACAGTGTTTAAGAAGGAATGTATAAATGTCCTTAGATGCACAAAATGGCCTGGAAGTAGGTCTGGAAAAAAAAAAGACATTATTTTCATTTGTTTCATAAATATTGTTATGGAAGAAGTTGGGTGGTTTTTTTTTTTTTTGAGGGCTTTTAAAATTTGGTCATGGTGTGGCTGTTATAGGCTGATGGCAGAGCATCAAACACATGTTAGTGTAAGTATAAGTATAAGAAATACTTATTGCGTGGACCTTGTGCGGTCTTTTCTCCTTCCACTAGGAAGAAGTGAGGCAGAACTGTCTTGGACAGAAATTATTGAAAAGTGAAGGTAGAAGAGGAAATTTCTTCTATGTATAGTTCTTAGATTCCTATGTTTTTCACGCATTAGAATGGGATACATATTGTGATTAGACGTGTTTTCTGTGTGGGTGAAAAAATTAATATCCATAGTCAAGTAAGCCTTTCCTCCAACCAAAAAGATGAAACATGCTGTCTTCATTACATTATCTAAATGCATGCATTATAATGCAAATATAGTGCAGGAAAAAATGGATCAGAACTCTGAAGCCTGAGAGTATTCCTCCATGAGCTTCTATAGCTGGTCTAGTTGTGCGTAAAATTTTCGTAATGTGATTTTTTCAGAGTCAAATAAGTATTCTTTAATTGCACTTTATGATTTTCAAACCTCCCCAGCAGATGCTGGACCAGAATACCTGAGCACCACTCTGGCACAGTTGACTTTCCTGACTGAAAGCTGTTCTGATATTCAGTATGTCACACATGACAAACAGAAGTAGACCAAACAGCAGATGTACTTGCTGATACAACAGTTGCTTCACAGATTCTATACACATCTGGTATAAATGTCTTCCAAAAGCTGGTTGCTGCTCATATCTGGACTGAATTTAGATCTAGAAATATGACTGCTGCAACAGTGAGTCCAGAGCTGTCAAGATACAATAAACTGGAGTGTTGTGGCTTTGCCACCCCATGGAAACACAGATTAGAGAGCTCAAAACAAGGTGTAGGACTGATGTCTGTACTTGAGATGACGATGAAATAAATAATTATATGGTTATCTTACAGCTCAACATGATTGTACAGAAACTGGCTGTTTGCTTATTTCTTCATTGGGACTTTAACTACATCTCATGTATTTACATTGTTAATATTGCTTGGCTAAGATTACTGACACAAGGATGGACAATAGAGTACAATGGGCTCCTTGTACAATGAAGGGTCAGAAAGTACAGCATGACATAGATGAATCCAGATGTATTTAATAAGATACATAACATCTATAGTGCGCTTGAGTTTCAGAGACCAGCAATATCTTCTAAATCTCTGATCCTTATATACAGATCCTCTAATGGAGATATTGGTCCTTAGAATCAGTGAAATTTCTTCTGATAAATTCTTTACAATCCCAGGCAAACTGTCATTAGAAATATCAGTTATCACACGTAAGAAAAAATTGACTCTCCAAATTGACAACTGGGCCTCTAGCTACAGAACACTCCTCAAAAAGGAGCCATCATCCAGGAGGAATTCTCCCTTCAGAGGCTAGCCCTTAAATAAGGCCAGGGAGGTTTGGACCCTGTGTCCACAGGTGAATTGCTAGCCACCCCCTTTACCAGGTGCTCAATCATCAGTTCAGGCTGTGACATAAGAGTTCCCTTATAGGAAATATACGTAATTACCCAAGAGCTTCTTCAGAACACAGGAAACTGCTCTAGACTGAGTATCCATCACACTGCCAATTCTCAAGAGTGCTCTAAGAAATCAACAAAAATGTATCCATACAGGCTCTAACTTGTCAAAATGCCTACGTGTGCCTGTTTTGCTTTAGAGAAGCATGAGTTCCATTCCTGCTGGTTTCAAAGCAATTAGACAAGTGCTTAAACACTTAGTCTAATCAAGGTCTTAAACTCTTTCCTATCACATACAAAATATGAGTTCAAAAGTGATTTTACTAAGATCACCCTTAGCACAGTGTTTACTATCCTCCCTGTAATTCTTCTTTCTTCTCATTATTCCATTGGATTTGTCTGGGCATCAGTAAGGATATTTTAATGATGTCTTCGTTTTTAATTACAATGTTCAAGATGTGAACACTTGTTTAAAAGGCCTTATTAAAAACAGTAACAAGATAGCACTTAAGTTTCTTTTACAAATTTGATGCAAATATACATTATAAAGTTAATGTAATATAGAATTTATTGGAAATGCTGCCTAAGTATTTCCTTGGAAAAAATACAATAAAATAAAAGATAGTAGCATAAGGCTTTTTACCATACTTATTATTGCATATACTGATCACTTAACATCCATTCTACCAACACTTTCTTTTATATATATATATATATATATATATATATATATATATATATATATATAGAATGCATCACAATTTATTACTAGCATTGGCCAAAAGAAGGATGCAGTGATGTTTGCTTAATTGCCAAGTTGCATTTCTGAAACAGTGCATTGTTATTTACTTGAATTATCTGTGGAACTTGTAACGCTATTTAAATTCAAGCAATTAAAATAGCTAATACTCATATCCTAGCATAAATTGATCAGACCAATTCCTTGCTTGTATGTAAGAGCTAATAATGGCATATGTTGCTGTCGATGAAACCAGTGCAATATCAGTGAATCTTTGCTGTTATTAAAAATGATATATTTTTATTGATTTTTTAGCCGATGATAAAATAATGATTGATTTTATTTCAATGATATCCTTTTTTTCCTCTGGAGGTTGTATTCTATGTTCTCAGTTATTAACGAAATAAAGGGGATACTATTAGCACAATCAATTTTCAAACTGCAAATTTGTAATTAGTATGACTATCTTTGTTTTCGCTATATGCACTAAGAGCTGTAATTCAAGAAACTGAGACAGTTCAACATCTCAGTCCCGTCTCTGAAACCACTGGAAAGATATGTTAGCAAAAGCTTCATCAACACCATGCAATAAACTTCAGTGTAAGGAAAATAAAATCCACTTCTGCTGCATTTTAAGCACCAGTAATGCTAGCTTTGAAAATTATGGTAAGAAAACCATATTGCATATTGAGAAATCCAGAATTGGGCACTATACTCCAGGTACTACAGGTACAGCCTCACCAGTGGGTGAGTAGAGGGGAAGCATCAACTCCCTCAACCTGCTGGTGATACTTTGCCTAATGCAACTGCATATGCCATTAGCATTCCTCATGGCAAGGGAACGCTGCTGGCTCATGCTCATCTTGGGTCATCACCAGGATACTCAGGACATTTTCCACACAGCTACTTTCCATCTGGGTGTTCCCCAGCATGTCATGGAGCCTGGTATTGTTCCTCCTCAGGTATAGGATTGTGCACTTTCCTTTGTTGAACTTCTTGAAATTCCTTTCAGCTCATTTCTCCAACTTACTGAGATCTCTCTGGATGGCAGCATGACCCTCCTGTGTCAGCTGCTCCTCCCAGTTTTGTATAATTAAACTTGCTGACAGTGTGTTCTGTGAGAGTGTGTTCCTCCCCATCATCCAGATCATTGATGAAGATGCTGAATGACATTGAACTCAGTGTTGAGCCCTGGGTTACTGGCCTCCAGATGGACTTCATGCCACTGTTCAACATTTTCTGGGCCTGGCCAGCTAATCCAGCTTTCAATCAACTTTACTAATTGTTCATCCAGATCACATTCATCAGTTTCTTCATGGGCACGTTATATGGGAAGTGGTCTTGCTGATCCTTGCTGATATCAAGTTGGGATATATCCACTCCTCTCTTCTCATCTACCAAGCCTGTCATCTTATCGTATAAAGCTGTCAGGTTGGCAAAGCATTTCTTCTCCTTTTGAATCCATGCCAACAATTACCAATCTCTTTCACATTCGTCATATGTACGTAGGGTCCTCAAAAACCCTACAAACATTGTCTACCTGTCCTTCTATCAACTCCTTTTAGTTTTAAAATCAAATATAAAAATAACCATCCTCTATCACTGTTTTATTTTAAGCACTTTCGTTATTGTTTCTATTCCTAAACATTGAAAGCTTTCTTGCACTTTATATTTACACAGATAAAACTGAGAACTGAGAAACAAAGTGTCAGCAGCATAAAATAAAAAAGTTTTTCTGCTTTATCAGCATTAGAAGCTAATATCAATTTCAAGCACGTCTTGAAAAAAAACAGCACACACACACAAAAAAAAACACCCACAGACCCAACATATAAAGAAGTCTGCTTTGGTTGCCATGCTTTTAAATATCCTTTTTCACCTCCTGCTAGCTACTAAGAGTTTAGTATTTCATCTTAATGTCCACATTGCTTACCAGAAGTATGGATAATGCAGTTGACCTTACTAGAACATTTCTTTAATGTTGTGATTCATCAGCCTGTTTAGTGATTAAATATATATTTTAATTACTAGTACAGAAAAATCTTTCATGGGAGAGTTTACTTTCCCTATAACTTCTAATTCTGTCTCTTTTAGAATACTTCAAATGTGAGTAAAAATTAAAGGTACTGAAATACAGCTCTTTTCTATTCTAGATTCATTAAAGAGAACTTACAAAAATATATGAGTTTATCCACAGTCTCCTAATGTCAAATTACTCATAGTTTTTATATTGCTATGGCTCAATTCTTAATACCTAGTACAGTAAATAGCATAGTCTGGCAAGAACAAAAGCTGAAAGATCAGAGAGAAAAGTGTCAATTATTAGAATTTTCATCTCTAATAGGTCACTTTCTAGTGTAGTATCAGAAGATCAATATAGCTGTGTGAAGAACTTGCTTAGATGTCATCTTTCAACGGTGAGATGGATAAATACTGTCTGTGAACTCATCAGCATACTCTGTTGCAAAGATTTGGGTCCAACAGAGATAGAATCATAAGCAAAATGCTCTCTTTTTAAATCAACTTAGTAGCCACATCTGCAGAAGGATTCTCTCCTCCTACACAAATGCATGCCCAAACTGTCTGAGGTGCACAGTGTTAGGGCTGAAGCTGTAGACTCTATGGACCAAAGATTTGCATTGACTCAGAGCATAACACATTAGTGGATGGGTGTTTCAGTCAGTACTTGCTCATCCATGAAAACAGTTCCACCAGTCAGAAGAGCAGGGTAGTGACTCATCTAAGTTATCATACAAGCAAAGGCAAAATTTCATAGGAACCAGAGTATTTACTAAAAAAATGAAGAAGTAGAGAAGGTTACTAACATTCTGCTATTTATCTCTTGGCCATATATATTTCTGCTTTGTCACCTGACTTTCTAAATTATCCATAATATTGTTGTTACATTAATAATAATAAATTAATTGAGCTAAAGGTAAGAATGCAGTCCTGATTTACTCATTACTAATAATGGACTCTCCCTGGAGTGCAATACTGCTTGTCTTTTACTTCTTTCTGTCTCAGAATTATATGGCTGATTGTCATTCACAAATTTAAATCAGATTGCAATTTTCCTGTCTTTTTATTTACATGAAAAGTGCTACATTCAGCTATGATACTACACATATGATAGATAAATCATGTTGCAACAGTAAAGACAATACATTTCTGTTCACAAGACGAAGGCACTTCAGTTGTGATCCTAAGTCACTATGTTCCTACTAGCCTGTATTTTCTTTTAGTTTACTTTACACTGAATCCAGCATGAGTTGTGGATGAAAAACAGAAGTGTAACCTTTGTGAGAGAAAATCCTAGAAACAACTAGAAATGCCTGCAGGCCAGATTTCAGATCCGAAATAATGAATGGATCCAACTCCAGCTTTTTCTTTGCATGAATTCTCAGCAATATCAGAAATTAATCTACTGGTTATTCTGAAAGCTTGATGATACAATAACATCTGTATATAGTGAAAAGTTAAAAAAAAAAATAAAATCCAGGCTTAAAAAAGAATGAAGAAACTTCAAAATACATGTTATGGAATCTGAGGAAGAAAATCTTCAGAAAGAGGCCTTTCTTTGTGAACAAAAAAATCTATGTATGCTGTAAGTGCTATAAATTAGGGATCACACAGGAAAAAAAGCAAAGGAGTCTTGTAACTCTGTATTGTTTTGTTTCTCCTGAATGTTCACTCTTTCCACTCTCTCCTGGGCCAGAGACATGCTTTGTCTGTGCTGCTGTGCTGACTTGCAACTGTGTGACTATAAGCTGGAAAAGCAGTTTAGAGCAACGCCTACCATTTACCCTTTACTGAGGAAACATATGAAAATCAGGCTCCATTCTCCCTCTTTGTAAGATTCCATGTAATGGTTCTTTTTAACTGTGAAAAAGATGGTCAAGTATGACAGAAGTACCCTGCATCGTCAGTGTGCTCAGGAACTGACACATCAAGGGAGATGGGAGGACTTGGTACCTTCTTTAATTACCATGAAGACAGGGAAGTGTAATTCAAGGCTGGATGTGCCCAGTTCTTTTTGGGAAAAGGATTAGGGTGGCCCATATAATGCAGAGAGTGGGTATTATCCTATTTAGTATTGGTGAGTAAGCCATTGTACTGCAACCCATTTAGCCTTTGGGATAAATCTACACCATGCTTGCACTGTCCTTGTAACAATGGCAGGGGGGCAGGTGTCCTGACCTGATTATTCCAATAGTTAGCATGAAACTCTGCTGCTCTGCACAAAAACTTACTGTATGCTGCGCTGTTTCCACACAGGAAATATTTTCTGTATTTGGAAGGTCACCTGTAAATATTTAATGCACTTGTGATTCTTTTTGTTAAAAAAAAAAAAAAAAAAACAAAACACCAGCAACAAAAAAGTAAAGCAGCCCAACAAACAAGAACAACAAAAACATCCCTGTGTTTCTCTTAGTTAAAATTAGTTTATGGATTTCTAATTCTCAAGGGTAATCTCTAACATCTGGTCCTCTAGAAAGGATGAAAAAAGCAGAAGGGAAAAACAAGATAGGGCAAGAGCAATGTTACTTGTAGATAGTTTTCTTCAATAATTGATTATTTTCTGTAGTTTCTGCAGATGTGTTGGTTATTTTACCATCATGATGTGTCTGTTGCCATAATAAACTAATTGAGCATTTGGATAGCAATAGCCCATGGCTGTGCACAGCTTGGCAAGTTTTACGGTGTACCATTTCTGCAGTGCTCACAATGCTCACATGGGAATTCTGAGTCTGCTTAAACTGCTTTCATCTGTGACCCTCTTTATAGATTTTTGGCATTCGTGATACTTGCCCTGAGGGAGATAGTTCACTTCAGAAAGTTGTCTTGTAGGTAAAAGCAATAGACCATCCATTACCCTCTTCCTCCTGCTCTCAGGTTAATGACTGCGTTAAATATTAAACGGGGTTCCGTCTCCAGAGTGGCTGTATAAGCGATTTTACATTATCTCATTCAACCTTCTCTGATTTCTTATAAAGTGTGTTGCTTCTTTATAGCATAACTTAGAAAACCATGATTGATTTGACAACCATTAACAGAATGTTTAATATTAACTTTCCTCATCAGTGAGTGAAAAAGATGGCAAAAATTCGAGGAAGAGAGCAGTGATATGATGTGATGCTGATTTCCCCTAGTTAAAATTTTATTTTGTATGCAGTTTCTGCAACTCTAGACATGGGTGGCAGGCCTCCCTGAGGCATGCCTGAGAAATAAATGGAACCCTCCATGCAGATTTGTATTAAATTCATAAAAAAAAGATCAAGTTTAAAAAGTGACATAGTTCACAATATAATTTATGCAGTTACTCTAAAACACCAATGCATTCATGTGTTATCGTGTGTTTTCAACCAAGACTATTCAGGGCCATGATGTCCACAGAATGTCCTCTGGTTACATTTGTGAACATGAAATAGAAAATGAGGTTATAGCAAATAGATTCCAGTCTACTAAGACATTGGGGTATCCTAAAAATGCATTGTACATCTTAATAAAATGTTATACTAAAAATACATAAAATTATCATGAGGAAAAAAAGAAATTACGCAGTGGCAGAAAACATTTAGCTCTGTGCATTTGTGCAGAAATGCTTGTATTGGTGCAAGGAACAAAGAGTAAAGAAAAAAAATCCTGAAGGCTTTGCATTTCATCACTCACATATTGCAAATGGAAGGCCAGATGGAGAAAGATGTGGAAGTGTAGGCAGAAGACCTAATAAAGATATAGCAGCACTTATGACTTTAAAAATATGATTTTGAGGAAGTACTGATGTACTTGACTAAGGACTGCCTAAATATTTGATATTTTCTTATTTGAAAAATAGAAGAAATAGAATAACCAGACACATTTTTTAGCATGAAGAAACATGAAAAGCCTGCAAAAAGAAAATACAGATTTTGATTTGGATATTTGTCTACACAGTCTTGTCAGGCATTTTTATATTCTAGGGTAGTATATCAGTTTGAACCATGGTCTCACCTTCATTTCCAGCAGTCTTTCTCAAAGCTAAATCAGATTTTAGGACAGCGAAGACTGAAAGAAAGAAATCCGCTCTGTTGAATGAGATTCAGCAGCCGGTGTCTCACTATATTCAGCAGTCAAATATTTTATTTTATCATTGCTACAACTTTCTCTCTCTTTATATGACACAAAAAGAGTTGTGTAATGTTTATTATAATTAAGATTTCCTCATTCAAGTACTTATTATTGTCTACTTTGGATAAGAGTGTGAAGATAATCTCAAAACATTGAATCCGTTGTGCTGCTCATCTTGGATTTGAAAAAATATTGGGAAAATATGCAGTATAATATAGCCCATACTTCAGGTGAAGAGTCTTAGCAAGTCCAGCTACCCAAAACAACATGAAGTTAGAGCTAGATTGGGAATTAGTTCCTAACTACTTGCTATATATAAGTATTCTTATATATGGGGATCTTAATATGGAAATGAACAACTTTTTTACCTTGGTGTCCAACCTATGATGAAAGAACATCAAGTTCTACTCTAACGTGTATTCTCTTCTAAACAATTCATTGAAAATAACAAAAAAGAGCAAGCCTACTACCAGTATCTGTAAGGTCACTATGAAAGAAGTCCTGTTTCAATAGGAATAGTTCATAGGGACAGCAAAACTGTAAATTGAAACTTCATTGGGGTTATTTTTAAGTTATCATGATATTAGTCAAAAGTGAAGCCAGAAGGCTTTGTTAGAAGTGAATTAAATATGAAAGTTGGAGAAAATGCTCTGCTTAGATCCTGATATAAACATGAGAGTTCTGTCTTCTTCCTGTGAACTGAGGCAGCTAATACATCTTTTGACTCTTGATTTTCCATTCTGGTTAAACAGGTGCACTGAGCACAGCTATAATACGCAGACCCTGCTTGCACAGCTGTAACCCCAGTGAATGACTGGAGGTTGAAAACAACCCTGACCTAAGGCACCAATCAAAAGAAATGAGTCAGATAGCTGTGAGGAAACCACCATGAAATGAGCTGCTTGGATTACATCACTTCATTCTGCTGCAGCCTACCAATTCCCATTGATGCCTCTACAGAGGCAGCAGGTTATCACAGAACTGGCTGAGTCTGCAATCTCTGCGCAGCTCATGGCACGCCCTGGAGTAGGCTAAGCCCCACAGGTCAGGAATGCACTGATGGGAATCTGTGATGAACAGATAACAGATAACAACAATCAGAAGGGAGGAAACTTCATAGTTAATCTTTCACCTTATAGTTTCAGTTAAGTCTAAATGTGTCTTATACAGTTTTTATTTGTAACCTAGTATTTAATCTGAAACCTTAATGCAATTATGGTTCTTTTTTGTTTGTTTGTGTGTTTGTTTCCCACCACTTATTCCTTTTTTTTCAGCTTTGGTTTGATCTACTTTGTGGTCAATCACCCTCATCACACTAACTTGCTAAATTATCCTCTGTATGTCAAAAGAAAACAATTTGGAATGATGATTTAATGGAATGGTGCTTGCTCAGGTCAAGTAAAACCCAAGGATGTATTTTCGTACCTTCTTTAGGCTCACTTGAATTACAATCTTCTTTATCACCACTTTTGTCATTACTGTCACACTTCACACAAATTGCTGGCAATTAACATTGTGGTAAAATGGTAGACAATGCTTCCCATGTCACTGTTGTTATTCTGTGGACGATAGATGGGAAATCACAAGCAAGTGACCAAACAGGCAAGAAGATTGGATGCTAATAGATAGTAAATAAATACATAAATAGAAGATAATGAAACAACAGGTATTTGGGAACACCTTGTAAATAGGGCTCTTTGTTCTATAGAAATGCCAAACAGATTTTGTTCAGTATTTATTTCCATTTGTTGTTAACTGGAAGAGGGTATGAAAATCACAGAAGACACACATTGTCTACATAAATTTAAAAAGCCATTTTTCCCCTTAAAATCTAAACACTAGCTAAAAAGAGTAAATCAGAACAGACTTAATTGGTATTTACACACACCAACATTAGCAATTAGTAAAGCATCAGCAGGGGGAGAAGAACAATTACTGCACCCAGTCTAATCGGTCTTTTTGGATGAACTAAAAAAGTCAAATTTAACCAGCTGTTTGCAGAAGCAATTTTTCTTTATTTTCATAAACATGTTTATTTGAATGAAATTAATCCACATTGGCACTAGGACAGGATTAGATTTGTTTTTCTCCTATTACTCTGTGTATATTTTTGGAGAATATTGCGTATTGTAAACATTAACAGCTTGCCTTCTTGGCTTAATGATCATCCCAGTATGATAAAGGATGACAAATAATACTACTTTTACTAATGTAAAATAGAAATTGTCTACTGGTTTTCTCAGCATGGGTTTCCATCTAGTTATTTAGAGAGATTTGGAGAAAGAACTGGAGCTGATTCACCCCCTCCCTTTCCTTTTAAGACATTAGCAAAAGAGCAATGAATATCTGAATGTAATCCCCTTCTGATCCTTACTTTTGAAAGTCAATTCAAGACACAGACAGTGTATCTTAGAAACATTTGAATCTCTCGTAATAGAGAATGTGAAAAGTAAGAAACTTTGAACTAATTTTATTTCCCACGCATCTTAACTACTTTGACCAGGCGGCTGTTGTTGCATTTGTCCTTCAAAGTCTGTGACGGATGAGAGATGCTGAACATATTTTGTGTGAATTTGTCATTCCTGAGTTTACAGCTCTGGTTGCAACAGTGATGGATAGCAGACTTGCCTCTGTAAGTACCATGGCATGTGATTTGGGATGTGATTTTCTGAGAAATCTTTATGAAGATGACTGATAGTGACTAGTAGAGACAGATCTTGGAAAAGCAAGTTCATCACTGACTTTTTTTCCTTGCATATGTTATCTGGTTATAATTAGGACATTTATTTTTTTCCTTTTTTTTTTTTTTTTTTTTTTTTAATGCAATAAATTAAAAATAACCCCACAGCTTAAATAGACAAAGACCTAAAGAAACATTGCTATTCACACTACAGTATGGTGGTATCCTCACAGAAAATGGTGATACATAGGAGTGAACTAAATATAGATTTCATGAGAAGGCAGGGATCTAAAATACCTGTGAAATGAATGTTAAAACATGCAATTTGGAAACAGGGGTATACTCAGCATCATGCTTTAAGCAAACTCTGATGGCTATCCCAGTATTATTATTATTTCTGGAGACTTAAAAATTTAAGATTAAAAGATTAAAAAAGGGAAGAGATGTGAAATATGTCTATGATATTATATATTTTAGAAAAAAAAACAATACACCAAAACTCATAATGTGCCAGAAACTCAGTCAACATGCAAAGCATGTCAAGCATAAGTCAAGCATACTTAAGAAAGGGCAGTGGCTGCAGGGAGGAGAAGGCATATGAGGAGATATTCAAAGAGTGGCATTGAGAAAAATGTGACAAGACTCTCTCAGGGACATATACACATAGAAGAGGGACTGCTGATGAGGCATGTAACTAGGGGAAGATGAGAAAACCCCCAAAAAGCATGGAGAAATTGACAAAAAATATGAAAAGAGAGCATAGAAGTTGAAACACAGCAGAAAGAAACCAAGCTACACTGTCCTAACCTCTTGTGCTGAAGCAACTGGGAGGGAATCAGTGTAATGTGTAGCAAAAACAATGGATGTTGAGATGAGGAAAGTGCAAGAAAAGGTGCTTGGCTTAAGTCATAAATAGGTGTTTCTCTAAGAGGTTGTTTGTTTTTTAATTTTCCTTTGTCTTAATGACTGAATAAGTGATTACAAGTTCATTGGGGAAAAAAAAATAGTACAAATAACTAAGATGAAGATGTGTTCCCTGCTACTACTTACAGGACTCATGAGGTTGTGTGTATAATAACCTTCTTGGCTGACAGCATGTGACTGAATCAGAGTTCTAAGAATATGTCAACTATAGTGACTTATCTACGTTTGCATTAGATTTGTCCACCCAGGGGAATGTTCACATTCAGGAAAAATTCCTCAGGTTTGGAGTGTAACACACAGTCAAAAAGTTAAGGACATTTTCTGGGAAAAAAAAATAAGAGAATACCACAAGGAGATAAACTTGAAAGAGTACTGAGCCATACATAGAGGAAAAGCTTTGTAGCAGAAACAGCAAAGTCATGTCAGCCACAGTACACTGGAAATTTGGACTTGTAGCACACACTCATGAGCACATCATACTTGAACAGGTGAATTTATTCTTTTGTGTGTGAATGATAGCAGGTCACCAGTGGCTCTTTTCAGCCTAAGTGGAAGAGAGAGGACTATGGTGAGCGACTTTGAAACAGTGATAATATATGAATTATAAATATATGAGTGTTTCTTTACTGAGAATGTCAGAAAAAAGTCTAAGTTAACTTGACAAGGTATACTTACAAAATGAAATAGAAAAGAAAGAAAAAAATCCTGCAAAAATAAAAGAATAAAAGAATTGTTTCATGATGGAGAGAATGAGTATCTTGCAGAACTGCACCAGGACATGTAGTATAATAAAGGACATGATATTCAGAGATGCTGAAGTGTGAGTCTTTAATACTTATGAAAATGAACACAGATTCCTGCTCAAGCGAATCTGTGTATTTCTACTATATAAAAAATATAGCCAGATAAATGAAAGGGAAATGAAATTCATGAAGAGGTTTTCCAAAGTCAACACATCCAACGGTGTTGATTCAAAATAGAGCTAAGTACAATAACAAAAAAGAAGAAATTAGGATGACAAAGTAAAAGACATATAAGTAAGTATCTAGGAAGAGCTGCCGTTGCTGGGTTCAAATAAAGAAAAGATGAAAAGATGCTTTGAGGTGCACGGATTGCATTCTTCCAGAGTCTTGTTTCTTCTCTGTTGTCTTACCAGGAAAAATTGTGTCTCATGTGCAGAGCTCTTCTATTTGGAAAGCAGCTAGAGCAATTGCACAACTCTGTTTTATTTTGAATTTTAATTCCTTTTAATAAAAACCCAGAGCTTTCAGTTCAATCTCTTTCAATCTGCCTTTTCTAAACATTTTTCTTTTCTATTCTTTTCAGAGCCTCAGGCAGCTCTGTCACCTGGTTGAGCTCTGCGAACTGCCACCAGAACTGATTCATGGAGACAGGGAAACAAGGTGATGGTGTCAGAATGCATTGAAAGAGAACTGCAGAGATGTGGGACTTCTGATGATTGATTATTAATATATTCACTATCTCTCAGTTGTTTGTAGAAATGAACAGGTCACAAACACAAAGTGCATAACAATGAGGACAAAGCTGATTATTTGCTCGATGTTAGTGAGCCTCTATCCTTGCGGGCTGGTACTCTGCACCACCCAGAGCTTGCACTTTTCCTTCCCTTTGTCTGAGTTGTTGATGTGAGGTATCACTTGGGTTGCTGTTAAAAGAAAAATGTTTGTTTTGATTTAAGTGATGTTTCTCTCAGGTCAGAGCTCAAGTGTACAAGTTGTATTGTCTATTTTTAAATCTCTCTTCTGCCCTTAGTAGACAAGGGAGGGAAATAGGAATACTAAAAAACACAGAAAATAAAACAAATACTAACATAACCAATTTTACTGTAAAATCAATGAATTAACAATTATATCAAACTTCACTCTATGGTTTTTACTACAGAAATTACTTTAATTGCTGCTCCATCACTCACACACTAAACTTCATGTATTTTAGTTACATGTGTAAAATAATACAGATTTAAAATTTCAAATGCATGAGTTAGACTTGCAACCAAAGGAACAACCAGCGTGGAATAGAGTAATGCTACAGTGAAGATACAGTTCGGATTACCAATGGACACACACCTTTCTGCCCCACATCATCATAGTTCTACATGGATATGTGCACAAGGCATGAGTAAACTGTTCTATGTTTGTGTGTTGTTTTTTTTTAATAAGAAAAATGAAAACATGAACACAAGAAATACCACTGATGAGTTCAATCTTAATACATTTAATAGGCTGATATTCTCAAGAATGGGATTTATCAACATGATAAAGAGTAAGAATTTTTTCTCTCTTTCCAAAAATTCTACCTTTTGTACCGTATGTGAATTAATGTAAAAAACAAACATTCCATTGAAAGAATTGACGTATTAAAGGAACAACATAAAACATGCTCTTTATTCCAATTATTATATTCACTGTGAAAAGCCTGCACTGTGTCTTTTAAATCTTTCCTGAAGTGAATCATACAGTGAGGCTGATTGATAAGGTGTTGGAGAGTTGAACTTTATGGCTGAGCACCAGCCATACACTATCAAGTGTGGGAACAGAGATGTGCCACAAATAGAGCTGTCACTGCCACAATCTCACTATTAAATCCTTAAAACTGGCAAACTTACAGCCCAGAAGAAGGGGCATGGGAAATCTGCACATAGAAACTGAATGTGAAAGGAGAATAATTTGAAATTTCAGTGAGTTACCCGCAGGAGATTTGAACTCCAGTGAGCAAACGTATCTGAGCTCAGTTGAGAAAAGTGTGTAGTTGTGCTGCCTTTCATCAGTCTGTCCAGTGACAAGCTGAAAAGCATGCTAAATCTTCTTGTGCAGAAGTATTAAATCCAGTCTTTTCATTTTTTCTGTTCAGAGCTTCAAACCATGAGAACAAAAGGAACAGATTTGAACTTCCACTTTTGTGCTAGAAAAAAAAAAAAAAAAAAAGAAAGAAGAATGAAAAAAAAAAGTAAAGAAAAAATAGCACAGAGAAAAAAGATACACACACATGTGAAGAAGCAAAGAAGCTTGCCTTTATCGACATTTCATGGCCTCATATGCTGGCAAATGGAGCAGGAACCCTCTTACAGTCGATCAAAGATAGCCAGTGAAGTTTCAAGGGTTGTGAAACTGTGTCATACTTAGCAGAAAGCTCTTGAATCTCCTGTATAACAGAAGGATCATACAATAGTATGAGAATGACTAGAAAGTATTATGATTATCAGCAGCCATCTGCTCAGAATGAGTGTGAAGATGCTGCAACAGCATGGATCTCGGCTGAAGCCAGCTTAAATACAGAAGCCATACTTGAAACTTCCAATAAAGGAAAGGTCAGACTACTATAGATTCTGGCAGTAAGAAAAGTCTAAAAGAACACCACAAACTGCCTAAAAATAAACCTTAACAATAATGATTTGCTATACAGCCTTGTACATTTTACACTTTTCAGCACTACTATTACATTACAAATTTAAAAATGTTAGCAATATTGAAGTACAAGTCATCAAACAACCTCATCAAAACATGTGTATAGCTTCAGTGGTGTGTATTTTTGTGTCTGTTGAATTAAATAACATTGGCTACGCCTGAGCTGTTAAAGCCATCTGCCTGTACCGTGGATCCCAAGACAAGTGAAACAGTGTCTGTTTGGAGCAAAGCATCCATAGAACCAGAGAACCATAGAGCCTGTTTGTGTTGGAAGAAACCTTTAAAGATCATCTAGCCCAACTTCCCTGCAATTAACAGGGACATCTACAACTAGACCAGGTTGCTCAGAGCTCTGTTCAGCCTAACCTTGAATGTCCCCAGGAATGGTCCATATTTTACAGATTTTACCAATGACCTGCTGTAGAGTCCTTGTGTAGCTCAGAGCAGAGTCATACACTATTTGTCCATTAAGATGCCTTTTCTGATTTCCTTAAGAAACTGGATATAGATTACATTTACTTAAGTGTTTTATGTTTTGTTTGCTCTTTCCCCCTTGTTTTATGTCATGTTCATCAGTAGCCTCTAATTTTAGCTATACTTAGATACTATTGTAAAATCAATAAAAGATCAAAATTATGTGCTGATGAAAGAGATCTTAGTCCCTGAGAAGAACATGCAAATGACTGAGTTGGTATTTAACAGATGACAAAGAAAAGAATGAATAAAGTATCATTGTTTATGGCTAGAACTGTGAAGGAAAAACTTTAAAAAATCCTTTCTCTGGGGACTGAAACCTAAATTTTATAAGGTTAAAAAAAAAAAAAAAAAAAAAAAGCAACAACAACAAAAGTAAGAATAATGGTGCTTTATCTCAGAATATCTATTAGTTCAAAATAGGTACCTGAACTTCATTATCTCACATGTCTATAACTTAAGCTGTTGATCTTTCTAGTGGCTTATGTCTGTTTCATCTCTAATTTTGATTAGATATTCGGTATTTCCGGAAACTGATATGAATATTCATCTATTCATCCAAAGTATATTGGTTTTTAAAGCAAATATAAATACATTGCTGGAAATTCATGAACAGTTCAGTTCATGAGGAGTCATAGAGTACTGCTGTAATTCTTTAGTTACATTCGCAATCAGAAAATAAATCAAATGTTCTCAAGATCATTTGCTGGCCCTGAGGCTGTCTACCATTGCAGAATTTGCATTCACACAGCTAAATTCTTTTATTCCTTTCTAGAATAGACAGGTTTGTTAACAGTGATTCAGAGTCTAGAAATATCCTGGACGTAAAGAGAATACTGCGCTAGTATTTAACAGATTTAACAGCACTTTCTTTTTTTCTTCTTCTTTTTTTTTTTTTTTTTTTTAACTGCACTCATTTAACAACATGGAAAACTTAGGAGTGGAAATCATAGTTATGTTTTCAATTCACTAGCACAGATATAATCTGATCTTGTTCAGTGCTTTATCAGTGTTGTCAATATTAGTTAGAAATGTATATTTGTATCAGTTTGTTGGAGAGCAATTGTGAGTCAGATTAGAAATTCATAGCTTCATTAATCTCTTTGCTAAACTAGATATTTTTTCTATTGAAAAACTACCAAAATCACAATGGGTTGGGACAAATATTCACTGTTCATATTTGCCAACTGATTGGTGAAGGGAAAAAAATTCATTATCTATGGCTTACTTTCTCTCAGAATAAATAAATAAATATATTAGTAAAGCATGAAAAACAGAAGGATCAAGAAGAATAAAAAAAATTGATGAGTTTGGCTCATGAATCAGAGAAATTCCAATCTGAATTTCTACAGCATTTGTGTGTACCTTTCACACAGATAGTAAGAACTGTTGACAACATTTTTGTTATGCTGGAGGAGGATTGCATTGTAAATCTAATCTCTCTGAATTAAAATATTTTTTATGGTGCTTAAGAGAAAAGTGTTGGTTAAAAGTGTAATAGTGCAATTTCTGCATAGATTGTCATATGGTCAGAAAGCAAGCTGAAGGAGAGATGTCCAATTGGTTATACTGAAAGGAGAATTTGTGGCTGGATAGATAATGTTCTTCAAAACTGTCTTACATAACATTTCTCTTAAAGTCTTTGGCACACAGATAGGTGTGTATAAATGATATTTGCTACTGACACATACATAGGAGGCTGGCATTTATTCTTTTGATGTTGATTTTTGATTTTATCCCTCTGGGATACATGGGAGAGGACTTGTGGGCCCTACAGTAGGCTTTTATTATTATTTGTTTTTATTTTATTTTATTTTATTTTATTTTATTTTATTTATTTTATTTTATTTTATTTTATTTTATTAATACAATTAAATTAGGAGACAGACTGACTGAGCACTAGAGCTGTTGCTCTAGTGAACCAGTGCTAACTAAATAATATATTCTTACCATAATGCAACTTTTCTTAATTTATGGTTCTAATTCAGCTTCTCTGAGGGCTCATTATTTAAAATAACATAAGGGGTCTTTTTTGGTTAGATTTTTATTGTGATGATACTCTTAACAAATGGTGCGTCATGAGGGAACTCTTATTGGAGGCAGAAATGAGAGTTACTTGAATACCAGATTAATCCATCATCCTTTGTGCTAATAAAAAAAACCCAGCAAATGAATTCATAATGACACCACTTGATGTGCAACTTCTTCCTCCCTAATTATTTTTAGGAGTTAAGAGAACTGCTGCAAATGAAAGTAGTATATTGAGAATAGTCTGGTGTTAGTGATGGAGAGCTGACATTCAGGCATATGTAATGTCTGTGTATATCTTGTATCTGATTGGTTTATATATGTACAGGTGTATAAGTCTATACAGACAAACCTGTGTCATACCACAAGTATCTGTAGACGTACATACAAATGTGCCTAAACATAAACATGTGTATAGGTATGGACCTGATTCTAGGCTAACTACGCCATCCACAACACTATTAACTTCTGTGGAACTACTCTCTTCTGAGAATGTTGATACTGAATAGCAAGCACGCTGATCTAGGGCTACGTTCACAATGAATAGAGGAATTCAGCCTCATGCTCCTAGCCACATGCTTCCACCATTGAGTCTCTTCTATATGGTACTTGTCATGGTCTTTGTTATGATGTGTTCAGATTCCTTGCTGATCTAAAAGCAGCCAGCAGAAAAATATTTTCTACTGGACCAGGGAGATATCTGAATTCATCCAAAAAGTACATGGACAGGAGAAAGTCCAAGAGTAAGTGAGCAATCACACCTGAGTACAGAAAAAGGAGCAGACAACACCAAGGTGGGAAGGAGTGTTGATCTGCCAGAGAGTAGAAAAGCACTACAAAGGGACCTGGATAGAGAGGATTGATGGGCCAAGGTTAACTTTCTGAGATTTCATAGGGCCAAGTGTTGGGTCCTGCATTTTGGTCACAACAATTCCAGGCAACCCCACGGGCTTGTTGAGGAGTGGCTGGAAAGCTGCCTGACGGAAAGGGACTTTGGTGTACTGATGGTCAGCTGGCTGAATAGGAGCCAGCAGTGTGCCCAGTTGGCCAAGGCCAATGGCATCCTGGCATGTATCAGGAATAGTGTGGTGAACAGGACTAGGAAAGTAATTCTGTCCCTGTACTTGGCACTGGCAAGGCCCCACCTTGAGTACTGTGTTCAGTTCAGGGCACCTCAATTCAGAAAGGACATCGAGGTGCTGGAGCAGATCCAAAGAAGGCCTTTGTGAAGGGCTTGGAGAATATGTCCTATTAGGAACAACTAAAGGAACTGGGGCTGTTTAGTCTGGAGAAGAGGAGGCTCAGGGGAGACCTTATTGCTCTCTTCCAATACCGGAAAGCTGCCAACAGCGAGAGAGGGGTTGGTCTCTTCTCAATGGTGACAGGTGACAGGATGAGGGGAAATGGCGTCAAGTTGTGCTAGGGTAAGTTTAGGTTGGATATCAGGAAAAAACAACTTTACAGAAAGGGTTGTTAGGCACTGGAATAGGCTCCCCAGGGAGGTGGTTGAGTCACCATCCCTGAATGTGTTTAAGAACCATTTGGATGTGGTGTTCAGGGACATGATTTAGTGGAGGGTTGTTAGAGTTAGGGGAGTATGGTCAGGTTGCAGTTGGACTTGATCATCTTTAAGGTCTTTTTCCAACCCGAGCAATTCTATGATTCTATACCACTTCTCCACTACACAACTCACCACTGACTCAGGTAAAGCTGTCCATAAAATCTTGAGGCATAAATCATGGGAAGGACCTTTGTACCTCACCACTTACACAAAGGAGTTTTCTTTTAGGATTTGCTGTCCTCATTATCAACTTGTTATGAATATTTTTCAGTTACCTCTTTTTGCATCATTTATAACTAAGGAACTAAATCAGAGTTATCTCCTTTCCTTAAAATGCAGTTTCTATGCATTTTGTCCAAACTTATAAGAGAGTATCCTCAAACATTCTCATACCTACTGAATTAGCTTAATTTTTAAATAAAATCTTACCTAAATTTCACTGAAAATGAATTTGATCTCATAAGTGTAAACATACTCAAGTAACTAGACATAAGGGATGTCAGAATCATTTCCCTTGTTGCTCAATTTTTTAGTTTAAATTTGGATATAGGTTGTAAAGGAGGCATGAGAAACTTATTTTCAATTACTTTTAATTTACATTATATATTTTTTCTTTAGCATCTCCCAGTAGGTTGATTTGTGATCAAAGTTTTATTTTCATGAAAAAAATAGCCTTGGCATTTGGAATATTTTGACATTTCTACACCAAACTTTACCCACTTGAGGGAGAAAAGGATGTGATCTTCATGGCTTACTAATCTCTACTCATCCAGTGGGTTTTGATGAAAAGCTTTACTTGACAATGGACTAGAATCATGTCTGCTTTGACTGCATACACCAGGTAATTCTTTTCTTTACATCCTTAACTTAACAGGAAATAAATTAGATTAAATATTTGTTTTCTGTGATCATTTCTGTTTATCAGTAAAACAGGTTAGATGTGTGGGAGTCTGAGTACATAGCCTGTCCTTCTAGATAATCTTTATTTGTTTTGAGAATAAACAATCTAGTATTCATCCCTTTTTCTGTTCTGTGTCCACCAATTTATCTTTTCCAAACTGAATCCTGCAGAAAATTGTTCAAACTCTTCTGGCCTGTGGTGAGATGCTCTCTTACAGTCTCTTGGCAGACAAGGGCCAAGAGACAAGGGAGTACTGCGGAATGGGTGCATGCTCCAGTACAATTTCAAGTACTGAATGTTACAGTCAGTAAAAACTTCAAAACAATAAGAAAGAAATGAAAATGGAATGTAAAAAAAGCTGTCTGGGATCCAAGTTAATTCTGTCATCTACTACAGGCTTCTAATGGAAAAATACTTTTTCCTAACATTTTAAACAGAGAAGGGTGCCTTGCTTTTTTTCTCAGATGAGGGGAACAAACCATGAAACAAGCTCTGAACTTCTGGGGAGCATCAGCAGATAAGTGTTTCTTGGATCTAGGGAAGGGCTATCTGAAAACAATTTTTGCCGTTCAAAACCGGACTCTTCAGAATAAGAAGAGGATGTAGACCGGTAGCTCCTCAGAATGAAGAAGCGAGGGTCATCACCATATGTAGCTACCAGAGCTGACACCAAACCAGGCTTTGGGCTCATAGGTGATCCTGGCTGGGCAGGGTCAATGTCTAATGGGGTAGGGTTGGGGGGAGCTCGAGCCTGGCTCGGCTGGATAATGGCTGATGGTTTCAAGGATTGATGTGGGGCTCTGGGCAGGGCTGTGGAGCCCTGAAGGGTTGGGCAGGAATAGATAGCCCATTCAGGTTTTCCACGTTGGGTTAATTTTTGTCATGACTCTGAATACAGTAATGTCTGGCATGACTGTATGTTTATTGCAGGACTTTTTACTTGTGCCTGTGACAAAGATAAGTCAGTATAAGTTTACTGGCAGATAAATACAACCACAGTGTAACTAGGATATTTTCTAATGAAGAGATAGTGACTGTCTAAACATACCTGAAAATTCACTGAAATGTTCAGGAAGAAATGAAAGTTCTTTCCACAATAAAGATAAGTTTTGCAGTGTTTAATGAAGGGTCTTTGCTGTTGCAAATGACTTCAGTCAGAGCAGAGTTAGGTTAAAGTTACTTTTAGAACATTCATTCCTAAAATATCTGAGAAGTTTTTCAGTTCTCATTTTTCCTTTTATGGTGGTACTATTTCAGTTCTGATGTCCAGAATTTTCCAAAATAAACAAACATTTCAATTCTTCAGTCTCCTGAAATTTTTAATGTAGAATTTTGGAAATTATACTTACTGACTTTCTTCCTTTAAGTAGACTCAAGAAAGTTGTTGTTTTTTTTTTTTTTTCATTAAGTTTACAACTCTAGAATGAATAGTTAAAACTTGAAAAATGAAATTAAAAGAATTGTTATATTATCAAGCTCTGAAATCCAGCTGGTAGAAAATACACTTGGGAGGATTTTAATTAACTAGGTTTTATTTGTTAATTTGGTTGTTTGTTTTCTCTACTCCTTTGCCCTTCAACGTATGTCTTATTTTCATTTTTAGTGTATCTTCAACAAGTAAATTCTCCAGGATGTCCGTTGCTGTCAGGGGGTTCTGGATCCAATGCTAATGTATAATCTATTCTGAAGAGAACTCACTGTGTGCAAAGAGATGTGGTATGCCCACAGTTGAAATGTTTCAGATGTGAGGAAGGGTGTTGCAGAGCTGGGGCTGGGGAGATTGATGATCTGCCTCTGAAGACTAACTGTAGTGCCAGGATGTTGTTTGGAAATGTCAAACTCTGAGCACTTGTGTCTACTGCAGAACCAGAGAATTTGGACAGTCATTTTTAATAGTGATTTATCATTCTAGTTATACCTCTGGATTTTTAAGACATAATAATATTTCCAAATGATCGTTTGTACTGAACAAGGCTAATCACCATGCAAATGGAAACAAGTAGTATGAGCAAGAGAAGAATATGAAGTTTGTTATTTCACTTTGCAAATAAGTAACTCTGGGGAAATGTTCATTTTAATATGCTGTTTGTTTTAATATGATGACTATAAGGTTAAGATCACATATATCCTGTGGACAATGTAATCAAGCATTTCGTTCAGCTTCTCTTCTAATCCGATCAGAAACTCATATGCTGAAAGTTTTATTTACTTACTTACTTACCCTTTTACTTTGATAAGCACTTTGCTATTTGTCATCCTACTTCTTGCCTACTGTCTTTATTCTTAATTCCTACAAAATATTTGGTAATGAAGGGGTGTGTGTTACTAAGTTTTTTGTTTGTTTGTTTTCATTTTTTTAACGCAGAGAAAAGAGGTGTCAGAATATGAACTTTTCGTTTATCTTCTCTGGCCTTATAATTACATTCACTCCTAAAAATCATCACTGATGCTCTGATATTAGGAAATAAATTGGCCCCTGAATTTCAGAGGTGCCTGATATGACATGCAAGATTCCATTTTCGATAAGCATCTTACCCTGCTATTTCTCTGATGGTCATTGCAGTGATGTTAAAGTATTTAGAAAAAAAAAAAAACACCCACATACTCCCAAGCTTTACAATTCTGAAACAGAATTTATTCTTTTTATTTTCTTACCTTATACCCTTTGTATTTTACTGCTGCAGGGTAGAATTACAATAACTTAGCAATACTGGAAGGAATGGGGATTGAACTACTTCAGAAAATATTATCCAGGTTGATAAATAATCAGAGTAAAAAGATTATCCAAGGCAGTGGCAGACTGATCTAGCAGAGAAACTGAAGTTACAGAATCACAGAATGGCCAGGGTAGGAAGGGACCTCAAGAATCATGAATCTCCAACCCCCCTGCCACATGCAGGGCCACCAACCTCCCCATTTAATACTAGGCCAGACTAGACCCATCCAATCTGGCCTTGAACACCTCCAGGGACAGAGCATCCACAACCTCTCTGGGCAGCCTGTTCCAGCATCTCATCACTCTCTCTGTAAAGAACTTCTCACTGGTATCCAACCTAAATCTTCCCTCCCTAAACTTAAAACCACTTCCCCTTGTCCTGCTATTATCAACCCTTTCAAAGAGTTGATTTCCCTCCTGTTTGTAGGCTCTTTTTAGGTACTGAAAGGCTGCAATGAAATTAAGGATTTTTACTTTTCTTAATGATCTTCATTATGGAATTAGAACATTTTACTGAGAAAGACTGTCATGCCCTAGCTCTACCAGCGTCAGGCTACACTGTAAAGATGTTAGTGCCTCAATTATGAATTGCTTGCCACTCAGATGGATGTTTGTCACAGTATTTGCAAGATAGATGTCACAGCCTAGTGAAGGCCTGCTTATCATTCATGTGGTCACTTCCATTACCTCTCCTCAGACATTGTTGACCTGCTATTAGTGACTCTAATTTAATTTCCCCCACCTGTGTCACAGGTTATTTCTTCCATTACTTCAGAGATTTAATTTACAGGATAAACTTCATCACATGAAAGCAAGAATTTTTCGTGGCATGAGAACAAGTTCTTTAGAAGATTAACACAGTGCTGGCTGTTTATCTTGTTCATCTTTAAAGCATGAATCTTAAACGTCACTGAGTAAAATATATATATTCCCATGTTGTTGCTCTTTCCAGGAAACATAAAATAATGCTTTAATATATGAATTCACATTGTTAAAGCATCATAGAATCATTAAGTTTGGAAAAGACCTTTAAGATCATCTATTCCAACTGTCCATCTACCATCAGTATTTCCCCACTAAATCATGTCCTTTAGTATCACATCTACACATTTCTTGAACACCTCCAGAGATGCTAACTCAATCACCTCTCCAGGCAGCCCATTCCAGTGCCTGACGACTCTTTCTGAGAAGTTTTTCCTAATATCCGATCTGAACCTCTTCTGGCACAACTTGAGGCCATTCCCTCTAGTTCTATTGCTAATTACATGGGAGATGAGGCTAACCCCCACCTTGCCACAACCTCCTTCGAGGTAGTTCTAGAGAGCAATAATGTCTCCCCGAGCCTCCTCTTTTCCAAACTAAACAATCCCAGTTCACTCTGCCACTCCTCATATTGCTTGTGCTCCAAATGCTTCACCAGCTTCGTTGCCCTTCTCTGGATGTGTTCCCAGGGCCTCAATGTCTTTCTTGTAGGGAGAAGCACAAAACTGAACACAGTACTTGATGTGCAGTCTCACTAGGGCTGAGTACAGGGGAATGATCACCCTCCTGCTCCAGCTGGCAACAGTATTTCTGATGCAAGCCAGAATGCCATTGGCCTTCTTGGCCACCTGAGTACATTGCTGGCTCATGCCAACACTACTCTCTTGGCCCAGCTCTCCAACCAATTTTTTACCCAGCAAAGAATGTACCTGTTCAAGCCATGGTAAACACAACAGCAATTGTAACTGTAGTACATTAGCTCTTGTATTCTTATTTTCCCTCATTTTATTCAATCAAAATATTGAAAAAGAGGATGAAGAAACCATGAAGATATGGATATGTATTTCAAGTCATTCATATAATGCATTTTTAGAATAAAAGCTGTTGTAATTACTAACAGTTTCCCAGATATTTATTTTCCTGTATGCTTAGAATGTTCTATAAAAAAATATTTGCCAGCCTTTTCAAAGGCTGGGAATTTTTGTCCTTTTATTGCCTCTAAACTGATGGTGCAACCAAGGCCCACGACATTGTTGAGTCACTGGAAGGGAATGGGTAGTGCTTTTCTGTTTCAAGACTAATAGGAAAGTCAAAGAAGGAAGGGGGAAAGCTGCCTTCTAAGATCTTCAAGGGCTACATGGCTCTGGATAAACAGCAAGAACAACAGCAAAAGGAAAAGGTAAGAATGAATAGTTTGACTTCCAGGAGGAAGGACAGCATAGGTAGGTGTATGAAATGTTGTAACAAATTTTGTACCAGATCATCTGGAAACTGGCCATGGTTTCATGTGAATCAATCAAATTTTCCTAGCCCAGTGGATGTGTCTAACAGGTAAATTAATTGGTCTTTTACTTGAATGCCTTCACCTACTCCCTGCCACTCCATTCCTCATCAGTTTTCATAAAACAGAATCAAAAGCTGAAGTAAACAACTCAGGCTTTTTTCCATTGTGGTTGTATAGTTCAGTAAGGCATTCATACACATTTATATAAGCATTTACTCATTGATATACATAATGATTTTGTGCATGTGTGTGTTAGTATGCTTTTGTCGTCTTGTTTTAAAGACATATAAAACATTAATTTTATCAGATTCTGACTGTCAATAAACTTATATACAGAGTTTATGTAATCTATGAACTGTTCACTCAGAATGTTATTCAGACTGCTTTGACTAGCAAGGAAGGTGATGTTGCTACTTCTATTAACATGAAACAGGGAATCAGGTGTAGAGACTTGAGATTATTAATTTATAATATATTTTTACAACTGATTTGTCTGCATTATTAAGTTAAAATTAAAGCTTTCACTTAGAAATTTTACAACAGATTTTCAGAGTCTAACTCTATCCTATCATCTCCTTTTATTAGCGCATCTTGAAGCTTGGTCCTAATTCAGTCATCGGGGTGCAAACTTTAATTAGGAGTAGCACAGAATGCATCTCAGATATTTTGACATTTCTTTCTATGAATAAAAATTGATTAACTCAACAGTATAATCTTCTCTTTATATTTTCATACATTTGTCATATTTGAAGAGGAATGTTTCAGAAAGAAACATGCAGGAGTCAAATATTTTTAAAGAAAGAAAAGCTTGAGTTTTTATGCAAATGAATTTGTTTACATAAAACTATGAAAGAAACAGTAAATATCTGCAAACACACCTTTTGTGTCATATATCTATGCACAAAAATAGATTTAGGAAGCTATTTATATTTAGAATCAGTTTCTTCTGCTGCTCGCTTTGAGCACTGGAGATTAGGCAGAAAGGATAGGAATAAATTCTCCATGCTCTAGGACTTTTGGCATGTATAACAGATCATCTATGGAGTGAAAAATGAAGGATTAGGTCCAGAAGGGCTTTCTGGTAACTGAATGGTCTAAAGGAGACAATTCAAATTAGAGAGTCTGAGACCTACAATACTTTTAACTATCTTTAAAATATTTTTCAAAGTCTTCAAGCAGTATCTGTAGGTATTCAACTGGCAAAATCACTATTAGCTCTACATTTACTTTAAAACAAGTGTTTAGTCAAACACTTTAATAGACAGTTCTATTTTGAATGTAATCTGCAAATAAAACAAAGTGAAATAGATGCTACTCTTTCTCTAGGTGAAACAAATTAGGGGGCAAGATATTTTTTGTTGATTTTTCTGTTCCTCTTAAAATAGAGGTCATGGCAAAAGTGATGAGAAATGGAATAAAAGCTCACATTTGAATTTGAATCTGAGGTACTGGCTACCTCTGAAATAAAAAGGAATGTTAGTTTTGCTAGTTTCAATTTTTCCACCAAAACTTTGATAGAGCAAATTCTCATCTAATAAACATTATTTTTCAATATAATCACTACCATTATCTATGCATTTTCACTGATTATGACCAAGAGCCTGCATGCCCCACTCGTAAAAATCTGCACCAGTGGAGATGATCCACTGTCACCATTGCTGAAATGCACCATTGCCTCACTGTGCTCACATTCACCGCTTCGTCTCCACAAATATTTAGTAAGCATTAATGAATGTCAGTGGGTGCAATTTTTTCCACATGAAGGGATTCAGTGACACATCTTTGCTTTGTACACTCTTCTATGTCATATGTCATTTTGTCAGACTGCCCCTCTGCTGCCATCTGTCTCACCACAACAACATGTAATGGAATATTGGTGGGATGGTTCAGCATCTACTGTCATGCCACCAACATCTACCTCTGATGTCATGGGCCAATATAATAAAATAGAAGGCATTACTTTTGGAGTGGCCTGCGTATATGTAAGGTGAAAGACAAGCTAGCTTAACTAATATTTCCTTTTTAGAGTGTGCTGCATTTGAGCATCAGGTTGGTATTTCAGAGGTAGCCAATGCTCCAGACTTAAATATAAGCGTGAGCTTTTATTCCATTTTGTGCTGACAGGGCAATCCAGAGGAATGCTGACTGCCAAAAGACTCTGAGCCTTAGTCATGACTGAAACTCACTTGACAAGATTTACTTACTAAACCCAATGTATGTGATGAGACCCTCTCACAGGGGAGTGTGACAATAATGCAGAGTGGAAAAATAGAAAAGGCAGCTGAGTCACTATACTTGTAAGCCAGTAATCCACTCTGAGTAAAGTAATTTAAAAAGATGTTGGATTTGGAAAAAAAATAGTTGTGAGAGTATTTTTTTTTAGGGCAGTTTTTTGAACTAATCTTCTGGACTTAATAGTGCCTGTTAAACAGAAATTGAGTTTTGTAAACAAAAGTACCAGGGGAGGAAGTGAAGAGGATTTTTTAATGGTGTGAGAAATATTTACAGTACTAACTGGGTTAGCTATTATTGCTGAAGATCTCAGAGGAATTTATGACCACATGGTTGTATCTTAAAATATAGCTTATGCACGCATTTTCTAATACTGCAACTAAATACCTCGAACAAGCTACAACTAAACCGGAGATATTAGAAATAAATACAAACTAGTTTCAAAGAAATGCGTCTTAAAGTTATATTAGTTATATTAATTGCTAATATAATTAATATAGTTATTTTCTAATATAAGATATATGGAAACTTTTAAGATTTACTTAGTCAAGTTTTATATACAGAAATAAAAGGACCAAACCCAAATTCATAAATTCCCAAAGAGAAAAGACAGTACTAGAGTAACTAATGGGAGCATCTGGAGGGGAGTACTTGGATGAAGTAACAGTGCAATCTGCTTCTTGCAGCCAAAAACTGGCTATAAGTGGGCTCTGTAGGATTTATTGAGCATGCAAGAAAAGAATGGCTTTCAGGAAAATGAAAATATATAAATAGGCTATATTTTATTTCTTTTATGTGGGTGTTACATTTTTTTTTTTGGCGTAGATTCTTAAGGAAATCCTTTGCTACAAAATGGTTGATTTTGATCATTTTCTGTCACTGTTCACAGTGGCAAGGACTATGTTAGACTGTGAAGTGCAGCTCACAATCAGGGAAGCTGTCACCTGTGGATCTACTCCTTGTGTGATTAGTCTGTGTCATTCCCCTTTAAAAGAAATGCTGAAGATCATATTCATATCACAGCAACAGACTGATCTGACTGCCTTCTTGTCTCTTAACTCTGACGGAAGGTGCCTGGAAGACAGCTGCTAGCCAACAGCACAATAAGAGTTTGTGTGTTACAACTGATAAAGATTTTTTTCTACCCTTACCAGAAGGAAGGAAGTGGTAATGCACTGTTAATAAACCCGTGTATGTTCATCACTACCTCCATACAAGGAGCGAGGAATCTCCCTTCTGAACTTTCCATTGATACTAGATTCCAAAATGACATGTAGACGATTGACAATTGACAAACATTGATTGAGAACTGCCAGAGTGTGATGATTTGTGAAATGTTTATCTTGTTTGGACTGTTCTCTCAGGTTTAAAATCTACTTATGCAATAGAAAACTCATTGTTCCCATGGCAATCACTGGCCTTCTCTTTCAAGTGTTGATAAAGTGCCTCCATTTCAAGGATTCTGCCAGCTGCATATTGACTTTTAAATACAAATATATTTCAGTAAGAAGGAGATTTAGGGTTGTTACAGAATGTCCCTATCTCTATATCTTCCTGGGAGAATGTAAGAAAGTTATTTCACACTGAAATATTTAATTCCTCTACAGTCCAGAGTATGTGGAGATAATCTTACTTTGACGCCAGAGACTGGAAAAAGCAATCAGTACTGGCAACTCTAACTACAAAAGTGTGATTGCCAAATGTGATACAACACAAGTGGGCATTATAAGAGCGCAGGCTTCCTGGCTCTAGAGGTAACAACTTTTGCCAAAGGCGTCTGTTACATTTGGTTAGAAAATGTTAATGTTCCCTCTTATAGTTGGACCTCACCACTGCTGTCTGTGTGTTTCATCACTAAGTTACTTTAATGTCATCTCTAGGGGCTGCAAATTCAGATTATTTCGGAAGAAAAATAATCATTGCAACTGCTGTTTCCAGGTATTAGCTCATCTATCATTTAGGGTATTCAGTGGTAGTGTTATGTAACTTGTGCCCGCTGTCCTTCTAGAATGTACTTCTCAAATCAGATATGCTAACTTTTTGGAGATGCTTTGTTTGTGTATGAGCTGAATTGGAGTTTCTGATCTTATTAATATTGATTTGTTAATCTGCATAGTGGTGAGGTTTATCAACTTATGCCAGAATAAATAAATTGTGAAAGTAAATAATGCATTTTATTATCAGAAAATTCCTGAAATACAAATGACATGCTATACTAATATTGAAATATGTAGATGGAAAAAAATTAAGTGGAAACAATTTTTATACCACAGAATCATGGAATCATAGAATGGTTTGAATTAGAAGGGAGGCCTAAGATCATCTAGTTCCAGCACACCTGCTATAGGCATGGATACCTCCCTCTAGACCAAGTTGCTCCAGCCCCATCCAGCCCGGCCTTGAATGTTTCCAGAGAGGGAGCATCCACAACTTCATTGGGCAACTTGTTCTAGCATCTCACCACTGCCACAGTAAAGATCTTCTTCCTAATATCTAATCTAAATCTACTCTCCTCCAGGTAAAAACCATTTCCCCCTGTCCTGTTGCTACATGCCCTTATAAAAAGTTCCTCCCCATCTTTCCTGTAGGCATCCTTCAGGTACTGAAAGGATGATACCTACTTATTTTGGTGCTCAACTGGTTTCTAACACCCCCCAAAAATGCCAACACACCTGTGTGATTAAATATAATGGTACACATATGCAACCTACCTTCTAAAACTAAATTTCAGAATATTTTTAACTTTACAGTCTGTAAATAGTCCCATGATCTTTCAAATAGTGGCCAAAATGAAACTTCATTTTTCATGCTTCATTCTTTGTACCTTATGCTTTTTATTGAGCAATCTAGTCAGGGATACTCAAATGGAATTTCAGATTAATGCACTGAACTATGAGAAGAGTCAGCTACTTCAGCTTGGCAACTTCAGGGCATATGAACTTATTATATTTGTAGTCTGTGCAAGAAGGAAGATTGACAAGAAATAAAAACAAGATTAATTATGAAAAGAAAGCTTTTGAGACTTTCAAGGAGCAAGGCTGTGTGTTATGCAATGCAGAAATCTTGCACGTTGCACCAATTAAGTTATTTTTTTCTTGTGTTACAGGGGAGAAATAATTTAGCACAGTTATCTAGCTAAAGGAAGAATGTTACAAAAGGGACAATTACAGGTTGTGAATATGATATAATCAGATATTACTCCATAAAGAAGTTGTTATGGTTAAGGTTGTAAATAATATTTAAGCAAAATAAAATTTTGAAGTCATCATTTCAATTTTCTTGACAACATTATTGCATTGTATGATGAGTGCAAAGCTCAGCGCTGCAGGTCTAAGTTGAGAAAGGCTGCAGCAAGAGTGGAATCATAGGGCCAGCCAAGCAGTGGCCTCGCAGCTGCTGGATGAGTACACAAGAAAGTGAGCTGGGCAGGTCTGCAGGCACTCACTGGGGTCACCCAAGAGCCTGGCATCCAGATCGCCAGACAAGCCCTGCATTAAAAGGCAGGTCTGAGGTCAAGCTGTGAAGCTGTGTTACTAGGCCAGGGCTGGGCTCCAGATCAAGAATATGAGGCCAGGCAGCTGGGTGCCTGCAATGCAGCCCAGAGAAGGTTAGAGCTGACATGCAGCCCCCAAAAGAAGGGCATCATCATTGTCCCCATGGCTCCTTCCCAGCAGCCAGGACATACAGCCCTCGTGGCTGAAGATCTCCAGGGAAGGGAAACAGCAGCTTCTTGTCTTGTTCTTGGTAGTCTCATATAACAAAGCAGATTTATTCTTTCTGAAAGATTCCTCCACAGAACTTCATTTAATATGTAAATTCATGCAATCACACAATGTTCTTTTGGTTTTATGATTATTACTTAGCCTATCTTTTATTGACTTTGTCACTTTATTATTTTTTAACATGTATTACTGTTTCCTCTTTATTAGCTTTATTAGTCTTTATTCTGCTCTGGTCTAGAGAGATTTTCAAAGATGTTGTCAAAATGACTAGTTCCTGATTGACCCCTCACTTCAACCAAATACATTTCAACAATTTTTCATGAAAAAGAAAAAGAAAGTACCAGAAGTACTTTCTTGACAAAATTGCTTCTTTTTTTTTTTTTTTTTTCAGTTCTTCATCAGCCAACAGATTCTGAGGAGGACCTGGGATCTGAGCCTCAGGTGAGCCTGTTCATGACAGAGCAGATGTCCTGTCTCTTGGTCATTTTGCCCCAGCTTCTTCCTAGCCTGTGGCAGGAGGGATTTAGGTGACAAGGGAAGATACAAGTATGGGAAAATAGAGGGGTGAGGGGATAATTGTTGGTATCCTCTCTGGCCATGTATCGTGCCTGACCAGCACTGTTTGTCCTGTGTCCACCCTAAAATCCTTTCTAACCTTTTGATAGGTGGGAATCTCCATCAGAGTGTCTGTGCGTGCCCTTTGTTCACAGACAGCTAAAGTGGAATTCTTGTGCAGAAGAAGCAGATTTAATTAAAAAAAAAAAAAAAAAAAAAAAAAAAAAGCTTGTTTTATTGCTGAAAGCAATAAATGACTCTTTATAATTTCACAGTAGAGGTGAGTAAATCCATAGGTAGGCTGGCCTTAACATGAAGGAAAACAATCTAATTCTTTTCCATGGGAGTTTAAAATTCCACAAGCATTTTTCTTCAGTTTAAGTCCTGTTTAATCACAAATTCAATACTGCAGCTGGGCATTCAGTAATGTAGCTTGATGACTGTGTAATGATTTTCAATTCAAGTCACACAGACTTCATATCTATGCTTAAAAAAATAATAATAATAAAAAAAATCCTTGGCTTTATTTGTATATAGTAGTGGAATTGCAGCATATTTGATTTTCAGAGAACTGCTATACCACTATATACAGCATTTGTCCTTCTGGTGACCCTTTCTTTCTGTGATTGCAGTTTTGACAGGTGCTTTTGCTTCAGGCCACTCAGAGACTTTATGCTATTAACTGTGGTGACATTTTTCTCTCTTGAATTGTTGCAGGGAAAAAAGCTGATGAGAAAGTTCAAGTGTCCCTTTGTTTCTCTGTCTGTCTTATGGGCTTAATGTTAGTGCCATGGTGAGAAACAGAAAGTTAATATTCATTCTAATTTCTTAACAAGTGCATCTACCATGATATAGGTATTTCAGTGAGTTACAGAAAATTTGACAATAGTTATCAAGATACATGGAAATTACCAGCATCACTGATCACCAACAATGGAGTGGAATCAGTGTTAGAAACAAGATCCTGACCTAGCCCAAAGAAGTCACTTATATTCTGTTTATTGTTTTCAAGGGACTCTAAGTCAGATTCTTAGGCTATGATTAAAGAAGCCTAAGAACCTGGAGTTGGTTAGGTAATGGTCTGACTGCAATCTTAGGATATTTTGAAAAAGAAATGTTAAAAATAATGTACCATTTATTTAATCAGGTATGACATTTCAGTGGCTTAGAAAATATTTCATGGAAGATCTTTGCTTCACAGAGAGTTTTAACTTCTATCTTTATTTTCTTTTCTGGATTAGTACTTCTATTTTATTTTATTTTTTCTTCAAGCAATCTCTGTTACTATGCTGAACAGGTAGGCAGCATTGGAGCTGCTGTAAATCAAAATGTTTGTCTCCGTCACATCAGTTGTAACATTCAGTTACATCAAATATGCCATAAAAATTTTTATAGATGGAAGGTAAGAAAGCAATTGCCCATTGAAATTTGGTGCAGTCTAAAGTTCAGAATCAAAAATTTAGGATTTTTGTGCTGTTGGATTGAGAGAGATTTCATATAAATAAATTAGTTCACTGATGAGTTAAAATAATTAAATGTTCTTATTAAAGTTACAAAAGGATTTATATCAACATATATGAAATATATTAATATTCCCGAGTGTGATGATAAGGAGTATATTTCTTTGGATTACTGTCACGAAAGCATTATTTACTTCTCTACTTAGCACTGTTTTTAACTTCTTTACCTTCCGTTTGTATGCATACCTGTGAACATATAAATGTGTATATGTACGTATATGTATGTGTGTATAGATTTATATATATATAAATATTTTCTTTTGTATATGTTATTATAAGGTATCTTAGGAAGACTGCTGGTGCTGAATGGTTTTGAACTTTTATGCCACAATGATTCCAGCTCTGAAAATAAGTTGCTTGAAACTTCTTTATATAAAACAGTTTACATTGAGACAAAATGTCTAGTCCAGAGTTTATTTCATTAATCTGGTATCAAGGAAACCTGGCTATGATTCTTTGTTTCACCACAGGTATCCTATCTGACCTTTGGCAAATTACTCTGCATCTGTATTTCCATTTTTCAAGCTGCCAAATGACTATGTGCATTGAGAGAGAGAGAGAGAGAGAGCAAGAAAGAGAATAGGAGCAAAGAGGATAAACTTTGAGGACAAACATTTAGACATGAAAATAATGAAATTATGGAAGTAACCCTCTTCCCTGTTCCCTGTTTCCTCTTCTTCCCAGCCCTGATTCCCCTCCCCCCCTCCTCTCAGAAAAAGTCTATCTGGGCTGAGGGGCTGATATTTATGTAGACTGATGCTCCGACGTTGTCTCCCTTAAACTACCAGTGTATAATCCATGAATAAAATGCCATCAGTCCATTCATGCAGGACCACTAACAGTGTTATTAGCTAGGGAATTATGAAAAGTTAAGTATCCCTTCTTAATCTATTTCACATACCATAACTTCATGACTTCGGGTTTAATTTCATGAATGATTTTGTCTTTATCCTTCTAATGTCAGTGACACATTCAGTTGTCTTTCTGATATTTGATTTGAGTGGGGTAACCTGTAGTATTAGGAATTACTCAATATTTCTGCATCAAACCAGCTTGTCTGGATATCTTTAACCATTATCCTCCTAGAAATTGCAGGGTCACTATCAGGAGGTTTGTCTTCATATTAAAGCTATTTTCTACACCTTTTATGAAGACATTACTGAGAAAAACAATCTGTCATAAACTACTAGAAAAAGCAGCATAGAATGCTATTTTAAATTAGTCTTCCTGTGACAATAAAAGTAATTTCTTCAAGCTCATATTATGGTACTTAGGTTGCTCTGACAGTAATGTCTCCTATTTATTTCCATGGAAACAACAACAGATACAGAGCACAGTAACACTATTTGATAGAGTAAATTCTTATGTAAATACCACTGTTCTTCAACATAGTCACTACAACTAGCTACAACTATGTACATATACATTAAAAAATGAAACTTTATTTGGTAAGATGCTAATAACCTCTTCTATGCAACAGGGCTGTGCTGTTCACATATAAGGAGTAGTATGTTATTCTTATGGAAGTGCTTAATTGCAATGAAAGACAAATCATAGAAGAAAACTAAGATGACAGCTGTGTTTGAAAATTTCTTTTTGTTGGTTTCTTTGCCTAGCTTTTCTCTGCAGATATTATCTGTACTTAATAGACATCTTTTCCTTTACATCCTTATAATTCACATCAAATGAAAATTTCTTTAATTAGAGCATATGGAGAAGGAAATATATTTCTACTGAAGAGATTTTCCCTATTCTTTTCCATCCTATCCTATCCTATCCTATCCTATCCTATCCTATCCTATCCTATCCTACCCTAATGCTTAGAATTCTTTTTTTTTTTTTTAAGTAAACCTCTTATAAGTGAGTTACACTGTAAACAAATTCTACATCAGAAATGCAATGACAGAAACAGCATTTACAGTAAGAAGATGAAAAAGAATGTTGGAACTTAAGCAAACTTCAAATTAAAGATCAATGACTTACTTAAGAAGGAAACAGTTTAACTTACCTGTGTTTACACTTTTCACTGGAATCAGGCTTTACCTCAATTCAGTCATAAAACTGATAAGTTACTAGCATGAAAACCAAACTAGCAATTTCTTCTAACATAGCAAAAGGTAAGAATGATTAACTTACTAGGCTCTTGGATGTTATAGAGATTAATAGGCTTTTTAATGGTGGTATGAATTAATTTACATGAATGATACATGTAATCTGAAGGAGAATGAAAAGCTTTTAATGCCAGTGTAAGTGATCTTAAAAGACCATACAGTAAACAAAAGGGAAAATCCTTTGATGCAAATGTCACCTTTACTGAAATTTCCAAGTTCATAGAAGCTGTAATTAAGGTGCTCTACTATTGATTTTATAAAAGGTCTCATCATTCTTTGAGTGATCACAGGTAGATTAAGCAAGATTGTTTCAAAATAAATAGCCATTCTTCTGTTTTTGTACTTAATTGTGGTGCCACTGTGATCGCTAATTATAAAGAGTGTGTTGCATCTTATTTGTAGTCTTGAAAATGTAGTTTCGACACCATGGTATTTAGCTTTTTCCAGATTATCTAAGTATCGCCTTTCATTTGTGCTCAAAACTCATGATGTGTTTTTATAACAATAAGATACATCATCGACTCATTCAGAGAGGACATTGACCCCTTTGGAGTTCCAAGGATCTGTTTTTACTTCCAGTTTTCTAGTAAGATGTTATGATGATACTGTGGTCCTCAGGGGCTATTACTCTTCATCATCTTCACTTACGAAAGAACAGTGATGTCTTGAAGAGTACATCATTCAGAAACAGAGGTCTCTCCCACTGTTTCCCTTCCTTTTTAAGACATTCATACTCACTGGGAAGCAGTGAGACTGAGTTTCTGGACTGACGTACTATTTCACATGCTCTAAACATGAGTAAGAGCAGTAGAAAGACTGAAACTAAAGCATTCATTCATTCAACTTAATAATTCAATGTTATTTACATGTTGATTCCATTATAGGAAAACAGAAAGAATTCTTAAGGTTTCTTGAAAGTCATAGGGGTCAAAAGAGAGGAAAAGATATCCCAAATGACTTATTTCTTTGTAATAGCCTTTTCTCCATCTTTATAACAATTAAGCTTGTTTCATCAGCACAGATATGCCAGAGCTAATTTATAACGTGGCTTTACTTTTCTGTTTTCTTGATCACAGGCTACTGGGATGGTAGACTAATTCTATATAGAATTAGAGCAATGCTGTCAGCCATGAAGTGTCTTTGTAATACTAGCAGGCCTCTTGTATACAGTGACATTTTGACAGTGTATTTTATTTGTTGCACAGGTGGCACTTAGAATCATAGAATCATAGAATGATTTGAGTTGGATCGAAGTCCTAAGATCATCTAGTTTCAACCCCTCTGCTATAGGCATGGACACCTCCCTTTAGACCAAGTTGTCATGCACCATCCAGCCTGGTCTTGAATGTTTCCAGGGAAGGCTCATTCACAACCTCCCTGAGCAACTTGTTCCAGTGTCTCCTCACACTCACAGTAAAGAGTTTCTTCCTAATATCTAATTTAAATCTACTGTCTTCCAGGTAAAAGCCATTACTCCTTGTCTTGTTGCTGCATGCTCTTATAAAACACTATACCCCATCTTTTTTGTAGGCTCTGTTTGGCTACTGGAAGTCACTATTAGGCCCCCTTGGAGCCTTCTCTCCTCCAGGCTGAAGAGCCCTAGCTCTCTCAGCCTGTCCTCATAGGGGAGGTGCTCCAGTCCTCTGGTCATCTTTGTGTCCCTCCTCTGGACCTGCTCCAACAGCTCCATGTCATTCTTGCATTTGGGGCTCCAGAACTGGATGCAGTACTCCAGGTGGAGTCTCATGAGAGTGGAGTAGATGGACAGAATAACATCCCTTGACATGCTGGTCACACATCTCTTGATGCAACTCAGGATACAGTTGGCGTCTGGAGATGCAAGCGCACATTGCAGGTTCATGTTGAATCTTTCATCAACTGACACTCCCAAATCCTTCTCCTCGGGGCTGTTCTCAAGTCATTATCCTCTCAGTCTATATCTGTGCTTGGGATTGCCCTGACCTCAGGGCCTTGCACTTGGCCTTGTTGAACTTTATGAAGTTGGCACAGGCCAACCTCTTAAGCCTGTCCAGATCCTTCTGGACAGTATAACTTCCCTCTAGCATGTCAACTGCACCATTCAGCTTGGTGTCATCTGCAAACTTACTGAGGGCGCACTTGATCCCATTTTCCATGTCACCTATAAAGATGCTAAAGAGCACCAGTGCCAACACCAGTCACCAAGGAATGCCACTTATCCTTGGTCTCCACTTGGACATTGAGCAGTTGACTGCAACTTTGTGAGTGGTCCATTCATCAAATCCATTTTCCTCCAATTTGGCAACCAGGATGTCCAGTGGGACAATGTCAAATGCTTTGCACAAGTCCAGATAGATGACATCAGTTGCCCTTCTTTTATCCACTGATGCTCTAAGTCCATCATAAAAGGTGACCAAGTTTGTCAGACATTACTTGCCCTTGGTGAAGCCATGTTGGTTACAACCAATCACCTCATTTTTACTTTCCATGTGCCTTAGTTGGGCATTCAGAAGGATCTGTTCCATGATCTTGCCAGGCAGAGGGGTGAGACTGACTGGTCTGTAGTTCCCTTGATCTTCTTTTTCCCTTCTTGATAATGGGGGCTATGTTTCCTCTTTTCCAGTCGGTGGGAACTTCAGCAAAATGCCAAGACCTTTCAAATGTAATGGATAGTGGCTTGGCAACTTCATCTTCCAGTTCCCTCAGAACCCGTGGATTGATCTCATTCTGACCCATGGACTTGTTCACCTTCAGGTTCTTTAGATGGTCTTGAACTTGATCTTCACTTACAGCAGGCAACATTTGAAGCCCTCCAGGTAGAAACTGAAAATAGTATCACAATAGGAATAAGTCTACCTGTAGATCTGCTTAAACTGTTGAACATCTTCAAACTTGTCTAAGTTTTACTGAGGCAGGTGAGTGTTGAATATTTCTTGAAGCCTGCTGAAAGTAATTAAAAAAAAAAAAAAAAAAAAGATTTAAGAAGAACTAGCTTACACACTAGTCTTATAGAAGGACTTGAAATTTAGAGCACCTCAATATGAGTCTGGAGTTAGCTAGTAATTTCCCAGAGAGAAGGTGGGAAGGATGCAGGGAGTGCATTCAATGAGGGTCAGTGCAATCAGCTCTTTGAATGGAGGAGGGACATTACCTGGCCTAACAGAAAAGGTGATGGAGAGGAGCATTTAATATTTTAGAAGCAGGAGTCATCTCACTCATGGAAGCTGTTTAGGAAGTAGGCAACTAGTCATTTTTTGGACTAAAGTGAGCTACTTGTTTGATTATTCTTGTACATTTCAGTGGAATAAACATATCAAAAGTTCTGAACTAAACTTCATTGTTGTTAACTGAATCAGTCTGACTATACATTCTCAGGCAGAAAATTATTCAGGAGAAATAACAATTCATAATTAAAGCAAAATTGTTTTTGTGTGAATAAGAGATTAATTTGAAATACAACTGATTTAGAATGAGTAAATAGGTAAGAAGTTAACTCATTAATAGCATTGCTATTCAGACAGATGTGAAGTGTGTTAATGCAATCTTATTTTTCTCCTGAATTTTATGACAGGATCAGCTTTCCAGCACACATCTCAGCTAAAGACATAAAATCTGACCATATATCTTGGAAACTACAGGATAAAATTGCAAGTTTTGCAATTGCAAGGCACTGCAAAGTTTTACAACCACAAATATGTTTTGAAATAAAAGGTTTAGATACAGTGAATATTTTATGCCTAAGCAAAGAGGTGGCAAAGGTTGTCATGAAGAAAACACATTAATTTTTCATATTTTAGTGGTTTGAACCAATATTCAACGAATAGGGAAAACAGTTTTCTGTTTCCTTACTGCCAGCCTTTCTATCAAAGATGATTTTACAAGTTCTTATTTGTCAGAGTAAACAATTTTCTGCTTACTGCTAGGCACATTAAGAGCATTACTTGGTTTCTCTCACTTTCTAAAACAAGACCTTGATAATCTTTTTTGTTCTATGACTGGCTTATTCTTACTCACCCAACTAGATTATTTGATTTTTGCTTTTAATATGTCAACTATCATGAAAAAAATGCAAAGTTCTTTTTATTCTTATTGTTGTAGAAACATTAAGCACATTTAAATAAAATATTTTAAGTTCCACTGGAAAATAAAATGCAAAAAAGAAGAAATATTTTAATTTTGGACATACTTGAACAATACTTAAAAGAAAATCTAACTCAGTGACTTGTGTTGCTCTTCCTCCTTTTTTCTGGCCAGACTTAAGAGGTAGACAGACATCATATTCACTTCTTTCTGAAGAGAGAAGTAAAGACAGGAGACATTTAAGAAACAGAGAAAGAGAACCTTTAATCTCTAGCCTCAGAAATACTGATAGCAGCATTTGAAAAAAAAAACACAACTGTTTGAGATTTGTAACACTGCACTTATTTTGCATCACATTTTCTGCAGAATTACTTCTATATTCAGTGTTCGTAATATTGGTAATATTTATTTGTTATGAAATTGTACATTTCTGAAGCAGATACCGTGTGAGCACATTTTAGCTTTGTTGGCAGTACCTACCTGCCTGTGATCCAGTAGTTCATTTTCCACAAAAGTGATTGAAAGCCATGTTTTATCATTGAAATTGCTGTGAAAAACAGCAGAACTGGATTAAATTTTTTTTTTTTTTTTTTTTTTTTAGTATTTTATGAATTCTCATAAAATACTCAAAGATACTTTTTTTTCTGGTAGACTGATTATGGTATTAAATTTGGGAGTTTCATAAAATGTAAGAATTTATGAATCTGAAAATTAAACCAATGAATTTAAGCAGATTAAAAATAGATTTTAATTATAAAGAGATTATTATAGATGAATAATCATAATTTTCTGCACTGCCTTCTTACTTTTTATTAAATTCAAACATCTCTGATGAGACATCCTAGACATATGTCTGAAAATTCCCTAATATACTTAGTGGCCTTCCCTTCGGATACTTCTCTGGGTCATAAGAACATGAAAATAGCTTTTTTTGCCAGTTTGTGCCCATCCCTTATTTTATTAGTCTGTGTTCTGGCAGCAGATATATTAATGGAATTCAAATATAGTCAGCACATAGATTGAGCTAACGTACTCATAAAAGGCACACTTACTCTGTTCCAGTGTTAGATAAAGGTCAGGCAAACTGGATAGTTTTTATGGAGCTCATTATTTAATCTTAATATTAAAAAGAACCTAACACTGAAGACCCTAATCAGGATTTGTAATTAAGTGAGAACATCATTCATAACCTGATTATAATTGCAGGGTTTTATAGCCCTTTTCCAGAAATCAGCCACTTGCATAGTCAATGTTACACAAGGGGTTTTGTATTTTGTATGTATTAGATTGTTTGCAAATCAGTTATTAAATGTACTATAGGATTTTTTATTTATAATGATATTTATAAAAATTTTAAATTCTTCTCAGAGCATGTTTTAAAGTAATAGTAGAAAGAATTAAAGTTAAAATAATAACTGAATAAAATCACCAATGTTCATACTCAGACTTCATCCTGGCAGAATTAAAGTTAAAATAATAACTGAATAAAATTACCAATGTTGATACTCAGACTTCATCCTGGCATGTGTGATTTTTAAGTAGAAATTATAAACTATGTAGCAATCTTCACCACACTTATATACCTAAAAATTCCTTTAATAAGCCTCCATTATATTTCAGATTAAGTTTATATGAAGGGATTTGGAATATTGTATTAGATCAAGACTAAGTCAGTCTTTAGAGTAGAATGGCTCTGAATCTAATTAATCCAAATACTCTCTTTAGCAAACCGGATCATAATAGCTCCCTTGGTGCCATTAATATCAAACTTTTCCAAGATCATGATATCTCAGAGATATTTTGTTCATGGATTATATGTCCATTAGACTAAAACATTTCTACTGATGCATTGTGGTCATGCATTTGTCATGAAACCACCAAGCAGAATACGGTGCAGAGCTAATACTGAATGAGATTGATTACAAAAAGAAAAAAAGTTTCCTTTCAAATCAGTAGAAGTTATTAAGTGATATGATGAAAGTTTTAACGATTCCAGAATGCTCATTAAAAACTACAATTCTGCATGAACTACTTCACTGTCAGTGGCATCTTCAGCTTAATTTGCTAACTTCACATTGCAACGCACTCAGCAGTATGTGCTGTTTACACTAAGTGTAAGGCTAGCTCTTGTATTTCGTTGAAGGACTATAATAATACCCAGGTGACAGAAAGATAGCTTTTAAGATTGTTCTTTCTTGATAGCTCGCAATTTATCCAATGTGATTCAAAAACAAAGTCGGCAGAATTTTCAATTTATTGAAAGCCAGACTTTGACTGAAATAGTCTTCACGTGGAGGGAAGGAGAAGAGGAAAATAGTTCTTCCCCACAACTCTGCTCTGGCAGCAGGGTGATTGGTTCCTGTAAAAATGTGAGTGAATAGTAAATGGGATTGAAAAACATAGTGTGCATCTCTTTTCAAAGAAAATGAGTTAATGCATTGAAAGTGAATATTAGCTATTACTAGTGAACTATAACTGGAAATTATCAACTTCAAGAGGAAAAGGAGAAGCAGAAGTTCCTAACGAGAGGCATCTTTGGATGCTGCAGCACTGATTCAATCAAATAAGTATTTCCCCTTCTTCAGACTTTTTGTTTCTCTCTCTCTTTTTTTTTTTTTAACAATTTTATCATTTTTTTTTTTTTTTTTTTTTTTTTTTTTTTTTATATTCATTCAAATTCATATATGTATGAAGCATTTAGACTCTCCAAGAGAAATACATACTGTCTGAAAGTCTAAAATACACTAATTTCTACACCTCTGTAGCACTGTAAAATGCAATTTTAAAGAGACTTCATATTTGTCCAACTGTGTTGCTCAATATGGGTCACATAGCCAAGGCTGCCCATAACTGTGTCCAGTTGGGTTTTCAGTACCTCTGTGGTTGGAGAGTCCACAGCCTCTCTACTCAACAATTGCTGAGTCTTACCACTCACAGTAAAGCAATGTTCTCCAATGTTTGAATTGAGTTCCCTTTTATTTATTTTGTGCCCACTGCCTCTTATTGTGTCAGTGGACACTACTGAGAAGACTGGCTCTCTGCTCTTCATTTTCTCCCAAGAAGTATTTATACAAATTGCTAAGATCCCCTCTGAGCCCTCAACTCTTCAGACTGAACAATCCAGGCTCTCCCATTGCTTCTTACTAGAAATGCTCTGATCTCTTTCTGAGGAACAGGAAAAAAAAGGGGGCTGGTGTTCTTGGACTCAGTCTAATATGTCCACATATCTTTCGTACTGAGGAAACTGGGACAGGATCCAGAACTTTCCCTCAGCTTTTTGGAAGCTACTGGATTCAGAGAGTGTCTAAGGCCAGCTAGTGCAGGGATTCATACTGCATATAAACATATGTACCTATATATTTCCATGAACTGGATTTCATCCTTATTCAACAAATAGGAAAATTGGCTGAAGTTGATACCCAATTATTACCCCAATTTCTTGTGGTGGGTGTTCTTCCCTCCCTCCCTCTCTCTCTTTCTCTCTCTCTTTCTCTCTCTCTTTCTAAAAAAGACTTGCTATTTGAATGTATGTTTATGTATTACATGTATCAGGCACTATCTATCTCAGTGCCTACTGAGAGTACACGCTCAGAGTTGTTAGTGGAGGAAAGAGGGGATATGGAGCTGTGGCAGCCTTACCTCGTCCACCTACTGAATTTCATAACAAAAAGAAAGATTATAGTTCTTTTCAGTTCTAGCAACCTAACAAATCTAGAGTAAATTGGCATTTTAAAAGTTTTTGTGATTTTTAGATTTAGCAAAGATAACACCAAGATAATGGATAGGTGGTGCTCGTTGACATAAAACTTGGTTCCTCGACGACACTATAAAATATCCTCATGAGAGTTTAGAAGGATGTTAAAAATATAATCCCACAGTGACTTTGAAAGGTTACATAGAAAAATTGCAAATATTCACACCAGATTTACAGTTTTGGATATCCACATTAACTTTGACGCCTGTGTTGTAATGACCTTAGAATCAAATCTGCAAGCCTCAAGATTTTTCTCAAAAGTTATTTAATTAGAGAATAAATTATTTTTAAAGAAATGAGATAATATACAATGTTCATAATGTTTTCTTAGACTTAATAGCACTATCTGCTTGGAAATTCAATGGCAGTTTTAGATATTTTTTACTTTTGGTACCAATAAAGAGAAACAGTTTGTACTTCTTCTGTCTTTAGAGACAACAGCTGGAAGAACGTACACTGTTTCAGAAAACAAAAACAAACACAGCAGATCAGCAAAAAAATACAGAGATGAAAGATGACGGCCAAGCCAGATTTTTTTTTGAAGTGCTTACAAAGTCATTATTGAAATGTAATAAGTGACAGATGAATATAACTAAGTTGGAAAAAAACCCTAGAATCTACATCCTTCTACTTCTATATGTCATAAAATATTAATAGAAACATCTGTGAAGAGAAAGAAATGAAGACTGTTGTTTTAAATTGAAGCAGATAGTGAAAATTAAGCCTTCACTAAATTCCCTTAACATTAAAATGCAATTCCTCTAACCTTGAAATGTGGCACTTGGGAAGAATCTTAAAAGTTTGTAGCATCACCTAAAGATTTTATTAAAAGAGAGGGTGGCCCAATGCAAATTTAATGGATTTAATAGAGCTGAGATTTGTCTTCAGAGTTTCTGACAAGTTTGAATCTGAAATACTAGCACTTACTTGTGAAACTCTACTACACACAAATAGTGATTGCCACCACTTGCAAGTATTTTGAATTTATAGATGCTGAAGAACTGAAGCAAAATGGCAACTATATGCCACTGCAGTTAAGACAGTTACATCTGATGTTTCTGTGATTTGCAGGGCACCTGGGCAAAGAAGCCACTAAATGGCGCTCACTGGTTATCAGCTACATATTTACATTGTGATGTGGAATATTTGAACAAGTAACTCATGACCTCAGCTGAAGAATAAAGGAGTAATAAGGTGCATGAGCTATAAAATGAAGACTTTTCTTACTTTACTGGGCAGAGAAAAGGGGTTACTAACATAATGAACACGGAGGGAAACATCATAATCTTTGGCAGACCACTATGCCTCGTGTGCCTTGAAATGGAAACAGTTCTTCCTGGCCTCACAAGATTACAGAAAGGAAAAACTTCTTCACATTTAGCAAGGCTCCAACAACTTTAAAAACCCTTTAAATCCAGCACACGGATTCCCCAGTATTGCAATGTTTGTTTTTCGTTTCTGTGTGTTTAATGTTCTTAGAATAGAAGCAAGTTCCTTGGCTCTACTGAATACCAGCTAGTTTTAAACACTCATAATTATTCAAAATCATTATTCAAAAATATAAATTAAAACAAAAAATAGTGATTATTTTATTTTATTTAGAGCAATTAGAGCCCTATCTAACCTAAGGAGAAGACCTGGGGCAGGTGCTTCTGCCAGGCTCTGCTTTTCCAGCACTCACAAACCACCCCAGAGATGAGGAGCTGAGGGTACTGTAGTGCTAAATGAAAGGCGAGAGCATCTACTTTATTAAGTTTATCTGATCAAGGACAACACATGAAACGTAGAAGAGATAAGTAAAGGTGGAAACAAAACTGTACAGAGAAGAAAACCAGGAAGTCAAGGCACATTAGGTGAGCAGGGGATCTACAGGCCACGATCTGAACAGGAGCACTGGGCAGACAAAGGGGCTGGGCCAACACTTGGAGAATCTGTAAATTCATACTCATGAACCTGGAGATGCTTTGCATGAGTGTGTCTGTGACATTCACATGTTATCTTCAGTCCACAAAATATGCCTACTTCATGTGTTTGCATAAAACGCTCTTGGTGAAATTTAAAAACGCTAAGAATAAGTAAATACAATTTAATATGCAGTAATATGCATGTAACATAAAAACAAATGCTTTCAAAAACAGTATAATAAAAGTTATGTAATTTCACTGATTACCTTTGGCCAATTACTACGTTCAATATTTTTGAAGTACACAGTCACAGAAATATTCCTTATAGCTTGATTGGAACTGTCCCAAGAAGTCAGTGTGTTGGAATCTCATCCCTGAGAAAGACAATCAGTGTTCATAGTGATAAAACAGAGCCCATATGTCAGCTTCCAGAATAACCAAAAGTAATTAGAAACTGTTCCAAATATCCACAGAATTGACCTCAAAACAAGGCAATGATAATGGCAAGCCTTTTTTTTTCATGTCCTTCTTGCATGACATTGATTTTGTGGCTTCCGTATGAATCCTTCAGCCTTCAGGGGTTCCACCTTTGTTTCAGAGCAGCTAGCAGTCTTTATTCTTTATGGCTCTATTTACTTACAGAAATTTTTGAGCATTAATATTGTTCATTGTATTTTCTTTTTTTTTTTTTTAATCGGTCCTTGGAGAGAGAAAGTGAACAAGAGCATAAAGATTTAGAAATAAATCTCTGTTACTATATTCATGATGTTGACCATTTCTTTTTACCAGGCCAGTAGGGAAACCACAATGATTTATAGTTTTAGCAATTTGTACATAGAATTTATTAAAAGCTGTATTTAAAGCCCTCAGTGGGACAGTCACTCCTCCTGCCCAATTTTATGATTAGGAATTGCAATTATAAGAATTTTACCACATGAAAAGAGTTTCACTTGATTGAATAGTTGTTTATTGCAGAGACTCACTTTGTATTTTAGAAGATATATGCTCTTTACTATAAGTATTGTTTGCTGTCTCTTTGCAACATGCTTTTGTATCATAGTTGGCTGTTTCTTTTTCTCCTGTAATCTTTCTCTAAAGAGCTTGATTTGAGAATTCTTTCTCATTTATATAGAATATTAGACATATTGTATCTGATTTTATTTCATAGATAAAATCTTACTGAGCTCTGTGGAAGGGGTAACAGCTGCCTGGTCCACAAAAGTTGAACTCATTTGCAGTTTTTATTTCTTTCCCCACTATTTCATTTGTTTTTCTCTTTTCCTTACCAAATATTGATGTGTAAATATGAAAGTACTACAGAAACTGTAGTGAACTTTCAGTTTCAGTTCAGATATAGCCTATGTTTTTAAATCTAATAGTTCACATTAACTGTGTTGTTAAACTGCATTAAAAAAGGGCCGTGTTTGTGTCTGTAAACTTGGTGGTGTGATGTGAGAAGATTTGGAGGCAAGACCATTGCAATTTAACAGTTTTCCTTTATGTATGTAATTCACACCTCCTGGGGGCTCTACTTGAGATTTCCTGTATCTGAGACTCTGCAGTGAGTATCCATTATTAAATGCATTCCTGGGAGTCGTCTTCCAGGTTAGCTTCACCCAAAAGTATAACAGTCTGCCAGCAAATAATATAAAAATTTGCCTCAAAAACTCAGTCATTGATCTAAAATCTGAAGGCAATGTAGACAAACCCTTAAAAAGTCTACTAATGTCACAACAACATCAAGTTGGTGTAAGTTAAATGTATTTGTCAGAAAAACATATACCATAATGAAGTCTAAATCTTACTATGTAAAAATAGTTTAAAATTGTGAACTTTTAGTTTTAAAATGTGACCAGATCATTGGTCCACATTTTTCTTCTTGTTGATTCACTACAGTGTCTTTATAGTGAACTCAGAAATATTCTCACCATTCCAAGGATAACTTTACAAAGCAGGCAAATGAGGAGCTGAAGGATGCACGACTTCTAAGGAAGAATTCTGATGATTTCTTTTAACATTAGGATGAACTACTACACCTGAATTGTATGGTAGAAAACTATGTCCTAGTTACCCTGATGAAGACTCACTGACCCAGATGACACTTGCAAGGCTGGAGTCTGCACTCCACTTCAATATAACCCAAAATAAGGTAATGTCATTGGAATCCCTTCACAGAATCCATGGGGAAAGGAAGAGCAATTCAGTAGAATCATTTAGAAAAAAAAAATCTTGTTCATTTAACACGAAAGGGATTGTATCACAGCAGCAATTTACTATAGTAGTTTCTTGCAGAAACTAACACAGATTACAGCAGAACATAATCCCAATAGAGAAAACATGCAGCAGGACAAAATTATTCAGTGTAAGATGGCAATTGATGTATGAACTGCCAGAAGGAGGAGAGAGCCAAATTAATAAAGTGCTTTGGAAGAATTTAAAAAATAGCTCAAGAGACAGTATTCTCTTGAAGGGTTGCTCCAGAGTGGGCTTTTTAAGAAGACATGGTAGGATTTCCTTTCTTTCTGAGAGAAGAGAGTCGTGTTTTTTCCTTTAGGCTGCAAGTTGACTAAGATTTTATATCACAGCTTGTATTGGTTCAAAAAGAAGTTTTCTGTAGGTCTTGTAGGAAATGTTTTTTTCCTCACAGCCTCCAGGGGAAAGAGGAAGAAAATTTTAAATGATTTTTTTTTCTCTCTTTTGTTCTATGCAATAAGCAGCTGTGTTATAACTTCCAGTCCTTCAGCTGGTGGAAACAACTGGAATGGAAGTAGAGAGAGGGAATAAGACACAGTGCCAGACTGAGTGACTGTGTCTTCCTTCAAAGAAGCTATCAGATCCCAGCTGGAAGATGAATATCAGTCAGCCATATACTTGCCAATCAATATTTAGCTCACATAATTGTACTCTTCTTTTGCGTTTTTCCTCAAGACTTATAACTTTTAGTCACTACTCTCTAATCTGAATAGCTAAAATGTATAATTAAGGTTAAGTTGGATAAGCACCAAAAGTGTGATGGCTGCCAGAATCATTGATTTCAGAGCAGTCCCCTGAGATGTAACAGTGATATGAAGTGATTTTCTTGTCCTGTCATGCAGCATCAGAAAATAAATGTTTTTCATGCTACTTTTCCTTGTTCAGAAAATAAACGGTTTTCAGCTATTCAGGAATAGCTGAAAGAGTAGCTGTTAGGCTACCCTTTTCTGCGGCTGTCAGATATTCTGGGCCACTGGCACAAAAGTAAGTTTATTTCAGCAGTCTTGTCATTTTCCTAGGAAAGATGATGTATGGTTCAGTTTGGACTCAGTCCCTTTATATAGAGCAGAGGCTGTGGAAAGTCTGTGTTCCTTGAACAGGAAGATATTTAGGAGAATGCTTATAGCATACTGCTCCTCCTTTGGAGTTTTGACAAGGTACATAGATGGGGTGAGGGGGAGGTGAAGGAAAGCTGAAGGTTAACAGCCCTTGCAGCATCTGGACATGTCGCAGTGGCCACTGCAGAGCTGTTCCTGCAGACATCCAGAGCCCAAGGGTTTCCAGATTATGAAGTAATCGAGCAGAGAAGAACAGTCATTATATTCTTTTAACTGCTCACTCCGTTCATCCACCTCCTATACCAGACAAATTACATATTTAGCATCCTCAATTGCCTATAGCTTTAAAATTGTGTCTACTTCAATTCTGGTTAATTAGGAAAATACCTTGGCCAGATTGATCTCTCAGCTTTTTGCACATGACTTTTTCAGAAAACCATCTTGTTCTGAGCTTTCTGAAGAAAAGTACTTGTAATGAAAGCACAGTGGATATAAGAAGACACTAAAAATCATAGATGTGCAAATAAACTGCTATTCTGAATGATCAGCTCTTTAAGATTTTGATATTCACAGTTTACAAACTGAGAGTAAAATCAATCGAATACTAAGTCATTGAAATATAAACTTATATTTCCTTTTTTCTTTTAGTATATTTGAGGCAAATCTTGTAGTAGGTGGCATGGGTTAACATGATTGTTTCTTAGGATGGAAGATCAAATAGCACTACAAGGAAAATAAAAAAGAGAAAGACTGAAACAAAGTCAATAGAAGAAAATTGGTTAAACTTTTCAAGATATTTTTGGATGTGTAAAATGTATACCATTCACATGAAGGACTATGAAATTCCATTTTCCGTTTGGATATAACTGTATGACTTCACAATTCTTTAAGAAATGCCTAAAAGATCAAGCAAGTGATTTTTTAGGTCTTAATTTTAATGGTGAATGTCAATGAAAATACTGATGGTAAATTAAAGGGGTAATGGAAGAGAGAAAATACTTTAAGAAAAATAATTATAAATATAGAAGTCACACATATAATCTGATCTGTCGTTGCTCCAATTTTGTGCTGTTCTATACTTCCTGCTTTTCAAATAGGGCTGTGAAGACCTCCTGTAAGAGGCTGTCCTTGCCAGCATAGCTAGCACTAATAATTTTGAAGTTCACAGAAAGATTATCCTTGATTTTCACAAAGGTTCATGTATAAATTACTCAGTTAATCTACTAGAAATTACACCTATCATAAAAATTATTCAGTGCATCTTTAATACCTTTTTTTCTGTTTTTCCGTTTGGCTACTGCTGTTCATCCTATTTCTGATGAGTTGCTTTCTTGAGCTTTTAGGCATTGCTTAAAGAATTGTGAAATCATATTATCTCAAAGGAAGATTGAATTTCCTATTCCTTTATGTGAATGGTTTACGTTTAACGCATCCAGAAATGCTTTTATCATCTGAAAATGCAAGAAAAAAGAAATGGAACAATTCAAGGTGCTTCTGCAGTACATGTTATTTTCCTTTAAAATGATATATCAGCATGACTACTTCATCTATAGCTTTTTTTTCTGTAAGAAAGCAGTACAAACAAATTGCTTAGCAGCAAAGGTGCTTGGGTGATGGGTGTGATAGATTCAGATCTACATTAATTAACTAGGAATCATGTTTATTCTGGTAGATAATTTAAAGCCAGCACACTGAATGCTCTAACAATAACTTGCCCATTTTCACTGTTTATTATCCTTGTAGAATGAATACATTAATGTAGACATTAATAATTGTAGGATGTACATTACACTAAATTTCAAATACTTCTGTCATGTTCAGGGCTTTATACTCCAGAAATGAAGACCTGAGAACTCACCAGGATCTTCAATTTCCCTTGTATTCTACACCTGTTTTCTTACCTTGATAGTGTATCATTGACTGTCGAAGTACAGATTCAACCTCTTTATGCTGTTTGATGCTTTTTGGTGTAAAACACCATGTTGAGTTTATGTTAACTCTAATATACTTGGAGCGAAATCTAGTTTGAAATCCTCTGTGACTAGAGTTAGTTCAGAGCAGAACTTTTTGAAAGCAGTTCCACAAATATGTTGCTTCCCTCATTAAATCCATTACTTTTATTTCACTGATAATCTTTAGTGCATCCAGTGTATTTGAATTTGTCACTTGGGATCTTGGAATGGGGTTTCTGCTGACTTAGTGAAAATAAGCCTGTACCCGAGTTATAAGCTGCTTGGGAAAATCAGGGAAAAGCAGTGTCTTCAGATGTGAATTTAAAAACTGTCTCGATAAAGCTGGAATTAGAACAGAGCAAATAGTGACCTTACTTCTTTGATTTATTAATTTTTACAGAGCTTGCTTATAATCCTTTTACTTGCATTAATTTTAATGCAATATTTATTATCATAATTCCTGTGGTACAAGCTTGACTTCTTCATACAGGACCGCTCTGGTATGAGTGAGGAAGTCTATATCTAATAGACTATTACGAGGTTTGGGTTCAGATTTAAGAATCCAATAATGTTTCTGTGACAGACAAGAAATATTAAAACCAAGGCAGTGTGTGCCTCATGAGATCAGAAGTTGCATGCCATATGAAGGAGTTTTTTTTTCTGACATTATTTACACTTCTATTTCTGTGTCTGTTTTATACCTTGGAACATATATGACTTTTATTTTCAATAATTGTGCCTAGATCCATTTACTTCTGCTGAACAACTCTACATTGGGATGGTGGTTTTACTTTCTTAATGTTCTTATTGGTGCTTATCTCTGTGTTTCACAGGAAAGAAGTCAAATAAGAAATAGTTAATGGAAGCTGTTTAAAATGTTAAGAAGCTCCATGAATTCACTAGTGTGACCACATATAAGACCTTCTCCTGCCATGGTGGAAGATGGTGTGTTGCACCTATCAGGCACTAGCTGACAGCCTGTGACCGCATAGACCTTCAAAATGCATGCTGAAATGCATCAGAAAGGCAGAAAGTAAACCTGTGAAGCAAACTCTTGGCCTGTTACAACTGTGGACATGTTTCAGAAGAAATATTCCAGCTGTTTCTAAATGCCTTTTAATGGGGACATTGTTTGTAAAGCCAGCTCATAAGAGCAGTGTGGTGGGTCATTCTACTAACACTGACTGGAGGTCACTCTGGAGGAGAGAATACAACAGCAGGACAACTACAAAAGGATTTACTCCTGAATGTCACTCCCATGCTCTGGAATCTGCTCTGTATGAATTTCCTCAATGACTTGTTTTTGCTGTCAGTATGCTTGTCAGATTTTGATAGGTTTTTTTTTTTTTTCCTAATAATTTATTTATTCATTTCTGATTGTCTTTACACGTTATCATAAAAATCTCTCTCTGTCTGTGAATAATAACCCTGTCACAGATACCACATAAAAAAGCGATACAAAGCTTCAGTTTTCTTGATAACAATACAGTCAAATTCATCAGTGATGTCACTACCATACTATTAATCTGCAGAAATGAAAGAGCTTGTTCCTTAGTTGACAGAAGTAAGACTTCACTTACATGTGTGTTACCTCCTTACAGTAAGTGCAGAGAGAAGGTATAGAAGGGGATGTGCTAACAGGAACAGATCTTTCCTGACTTCTAACGATATCTGTCTCTTTCTCTTTTCTTTCATTTTCTCCTTATATTTCTCTTCTTAATCCATTAAATTCAAATAGAGACTTGAAATGATTAATTTTCATTCCTTGAAAAGGATAGAAAAAAAGGCAAGTATAACAGCAAATGGAAGGAAACATTTTTAGAGTAGAACTCTGTAGCTTGGTGAAGTCAGCTACCTCTTACAGTACAGAGCTTCTTAAAAATTTATTACAGTAGCAACAGCTCCATGCATAATGCTAGTTTACACTTGAATAAAGAATAATTGTAGATAATGGGTCTGTCAGCATGAGCAGATTAGGGGAATCAGCAGTGGTTCCATCGCTGCAGTGAAAATACTAATTTAAAATCCCTATTTCTTTCTTTTGACCTTATGCTTCATTACAGTAATGGCATTAAGAGTTAATTTCTAGCAGAATCAAATATTATTTATTTATTTATTGTGTTACTTTTCTTCTTATATAACTTGCAGTTTTCATGAAGGAACATTATGCCTCTTGTGGCATTTAAATTTTATGTTTTATTTCTAAGAAAGCTGCCTGTTTTTTACCTGTTTGAAGGCTAGCAATGAGCAGATGGCAGAAGATTTGGATAATCACTTGAAATGCAAGGGGACTACAGAGAATGGGGTCAAATCAGACACTCAGTAGGAAGGCAAAGGGGAAAAATTCCTACTCTCCCCTTTTCATAGTTTTTCCTTTTTGATAGGAACACACCATAAAATGAGTTTTTCTAATGATTATTCTACTATCCAGTCAGTTATATTATGGATAAACATGGCATGCATATTTTCTCATAGCAATCATGTAGAATTGCACTTTTTCACTTGCAGTCTCCTACTTTAAATTATGCATTACCAAGTATACTTTCAGTTTCATGAATTATTGTCATTTGGAAACTGTTTTATGAATAAATTGAGGAATTAAAGTTCACACACACAGAAACAAGATACTCCACAGCAAATTCTGTTGGTCCACGTAAGAAGTCTCTGGATAGAAGAGCATAATTCAAGGAAGTCATTTTATTCTCTGATAGGAAAAACGTATTTTCAGTTATGCCTGACCTACTATCTGCCTTACATTCCTTGGAGAGCTGTGTGGCAGAACTTCTCAGGTGTAGGATTTGTGTCACAAGCCAAAGGATCTGAGTGAAATGTTCAGCATAATAAGTAACATCAGAGATGGCAAGAAAGAGAGCCACTGGATCTTTTTGGAGATCCAGCAGCTACAGAAATTTGAACTCTGAGTTGTACCAAAGGAGAAGAAAACAGTCTGGTTGGTAGATGGAGACTCTCAGGGAATGAGTCAGTGCTGGGGTTGGGGGCCATCGGAGGATAGCTTCCTGTCCTCATGCAGATTTGCAATTGTAGAAATGGTTCAGCGGAGACTCTTGGAAGCAATGATCAGTGACACAAGCCAGCCGTACAGTAGCACGTTAATCTAGTTAAGATTTATTCTGAGTTTACTAAAGTAGATTGTTTGAAAAAAATATTCTGAAAATCTTCTGATATACAGAAAATTTACAAAAATTTATAGAAGTGTAAAATTACTAAATTAACATTTGCTCTAAAACAAAATATTTATTTTTTACATTTCAATTCTCACCTTTAAATTTGGATAAATAAAAATTTTGTTCAGATTTAGGGAGGTTTTTACCTGAATATGAACAAAAATATACTGAATAAAATGAAATCTATACAGTCAAAGTGAACCAGTTATCCTCATCTCTGTCCCTGGGAAGATGATGGAACAACTTACTCTGGATGTGATTTCCAAGCGATTGGATGAGTGGAAGGTAATCAGGAGTAGACAACATGGATTCACTAAGGGGAAATCCTGCTTAACTAATCCAGTCAAAATGATGCCATGACTAGATGGGTAGAAGATGGGAGAGTGGTGGATATTGCCTACTTTGAACTCAGCAAGGCTTTTGACGTTGTCTCCTATAACATGCTCTTGGGTAATCACAGAATCACAGAATGGCCAGGGTTGGAAGGGACCTCAAGGATCATGAATCTCCAACCCCGCTGCTACATGCAGGGCCACCAACCTCCACATTTGATACTAGACCAGGCTGCCCAGGGCCCCATCCAGCTTGGCCTTGAACACCTTCAGGGACGGAGTATCCACAACCTCTCTGGTCAGCCTGCTCCAGTACCTCACCACTCTCTCTGTAAAAAATTTCCCCTGACATCCAACCTAAATCTTCCCTCCCTAAACTTAAAACCATTTCCCCTTGTCCTACAGTTATCAGCCCTTTCAAAGAGTTGATTCCCCTCCTCTTTGCAGGCTCCCTTTAGGTATTGAAATGCTGCAGGGAGGTCAACCCGCAGCCATCTTTTCTCCAGACTGAACAAGGCTGAACAAGCCCAGCTCCCTCAGCCTGTCTTCATAGGGGAGGTGCTCCAGCCCCTGATCATCTTCGTGGCCCTCCTCTGGACCCTCTCCAACAGCTCCCTGTCTTTTCTGTACTGGGGGCTCCACACTTGGACACAGTATTCCAGATGGGGCCTCACAAGAGCAGATTAGAGGGGGACAATCACTTCACTGTCCCTGCTTGCCACCCCTCTTTTGATGGAGCCCAGGATACCATTTGCCTTCCGAGCCACAAGAGCACACTGCTGGCTCATGTTAAGTATTTCATCTATCAAGAACCCCAGGTCCTTCTCTGCAGGGTTGCTCTCAAGGACCGCTCCTGTATGTATATCCTCTCTACTTTGCCCTGGCCAGTATTGCATCTGGAGTTCTATGTCCAGTTCCGGGCTTCCCAGATCAAAAAAGAAAGGGAACTTCTAGAGAGAGTCCAGTGGAGGCAGCAAAGATAACTAGGAGACTGGAGCATCTCATTTATGGAGAAACTGTTCTGAACTGGTGCTGTTTGGTCTGGAGAAGGCTGAGAGGGGATCTTATCAGCACTTACAAATATCTAAATCATGGGTGTCAACAGGATGGGGCCAGGCTATTTTTGGTAGTGCACTGTGAAAGGACAAGGGATAATAGTCACAAACAGGAACACAGGAAGTTCCATCTGAAGATGAGAAAGAACTACTTTACTGCGAGGGTGACAGAGCACTAAAACAGGCTGCAGAGAGAGGTCTTCTCTGGAGATAACCAAACTTGTCTGGAGACATTTGTGTGCAACCAACTCTAGTTAACATGCTTTAGCAGGGGGTTGGACTAGAGGATTTCCAGAGGTCCCTTCCAACCTCTGTGGTTCTGTTATTTTGTAATTCTGTGACTACAGATTGAAATGTGAAGTACTGAGGAAAAAAAAAAGTTAAGGAAATTTAAAAATCCTCAAAAAATAATAAAAAGCATACTCTACACGTTAGTGCATATTTTAATGGCTTGCTTGTTTTTTATGTTAGAAAGTTGGAAAATTACACTGAAATAAATTGCTCTACAGTTCTTAATACTTTTCTGAATACAGTCAGTATTTGTCTTAGGCTCTTAGAGGTCCTACCCAAACAGGGGATTGCTTCCTAATTCACTCTTCTCTTATTCTGTTAGTAGAAAAGAGACAGAAAAACAGCAAAGAATAAAGGTAGCAGAATGAAAAAGCTAATAAAGTACAGGAGAAAAAAAAGAAAAAAAAAAAAAGGAATCAAATTTTCAGTCAATGAAGTGACTGAATGAAGAGACATAGGAAATTCATAACCACAGGGTGAAATTGTGCTGCTCCAGTGAAGTCAGCCAAAGCTGCTTTTGAGAATACGATGAATGCTTAGGAACTGCAGGAATCAGTCCACAGATTGTAAGAACAGTTGAAACAAAGCTTGTGGAAAGAAGAGAAAGAAAAAACTTTACAGAGATTGAAAAAGACCTAAGGGGAACTTGAGGAAAGATGTATCTAAAGAGAAAATCATCAACAGACAAAAATAGGAAGAGACAAGCAAAACTGTCAATAGAAGCTGACAGTTGAGCCCATTGGTAAGCCCTGTTCCTGTCAGAGCTGTCCATAGAATAATGGTAAATAAATGACATAATCATAATATACAGTAAAATATTTTCAATTTAGCATAAGTGTAAAATCTAGACAACTGATCTGAAGTATCCCACATTTTATTGAGAGAACTCATTTTGGTCTCTGATATAAAAAATACTACGTTGAAATATGTATACATTTTGTATATATCATTTTGGATACGGCACCAAATTTAAGAGTGATCTGAAATCAACATTAAAATAGTCATCTGATAATTTAGATACACACATTCTTGAATTTTGCCAACAACTTCAAACCGACTCCAGGAACCTGAGATTCCAGAAGTAAAAAAACCAAATTTTTGTTTTAGAGACCCAAAATGAATATGTCAGTTAGGATAAACCATCATTAAGTAACTGATGGTCACTAAGAAATAGTCCATGTTTTCATTGTGTGTGTGTGTTGGGGGGAATTATTCATGGAAAAACTGTTTCATGATAAAGGTTATCCTAGAGTGGTAGCTTGGTTGTTAGGTTGACATGCATGTGACCTTACTGAGGTTTCAATTATCCTCTTGCATCAATCAATCTTTTAGCTTCCAACTCTGTTGCCTGCAGTAATGTCACAGATTTTCTGTCAGACAGGAGAACTTTGTGGGAAATGTTATTCGTTACAGCTGCAAATCTGTCACTGTGCCTGGCATAGCTTGTTAATGACAACATTTATTTCAAAGAGCCATGTTTGCTTTGTTGCTGGAGAGTTGATTCTGTGATCGTAAAATATAATGAAATGCCAGGAAGATGAAGTGAATGAAGTTTGCCTAAAATATAACTAAAATGATTCAGATCTCTTAAAACACACACACAGACACACAAACACACACACACAAAGACACTTCATATTTTGGTGAAAACATTTAATCACTTATGAAGTGCATGAGCATGGACAGAGAAAAAACGTAGAGCAGGATGCAAAAGTAGTAGTTTAGAGCTTCATTTGGCTTCCTTATTCCATAGTACTGGAAAAAAAAAAAAGACTTATCAATCACCATCTTAAAACAAAACAAAAAAAAAAGAAAACCTCTGGCTCTTATGTGACTGATAGTACAATGTTTTTCATTTCCCTCCTTAAAGGACTTGAGAGGTAGAGAGAACTAGAACTGTTCAGCATAATGAGAAGACCTGGAGAGATGCATATAAATAAGTATGTGGTGAGAGGGAATGAAGAAGAAGAAGTCAGACTTTCTTCAGTAGTGCCCACTGATAACACTGCCAAATTAAAAAACAAAACCAAGAAACTCTATTTGAACATAGCAAGACACTTCTTTACTCTGAGAGTGGTCAAACACTGGAGGCTATCCAGAGATGTGGAGATTCCATCTGTGATGTTACTCAAGACTTCACTGGATATAGAGCTAGACAACCGTGTGTAGTTTATTCTGTCTAAGCAGAGGAGGTTTTAACAGATGATCTCAAGTTCTTTCTAATCTCAGTTATTTAGGGATTCAGTGATTCATGGTTTCATGTATGTCTGGTTATGAGGGATTTGTCAAGTTCTGGGGAGAGGCAGTGTCACGGATTTGACACAACATAGAACCATGACAGGCAGAAATTCAGTAAAATTTTTCTCTGAGGAAGAAAGAATTGTGCCCATCACACTACCTAAAGAGGCACCATTCTTGGAAGGAGAACATTTAAGTTACTATGGGATCTATGAGCACACAACATTCCTGTTTCTGCTGTGAAATTGCTGCCAGTACTTGAGATATTGGATCATTTTTCTCTAGTTTTGGATCATTTTTACTCTACAAGTGCTGTTGTGACTGCTCCATAGGTGTATAGTTGGACTGCAGACATCACAGACAATCTTCCATTTGCCTTATGAAATACTGCTGCCTATTGGTGCGATGCAAATAAAACACCTTCACATTCCCATGAGATTGCTTGCACAAGCCTCAAGGAAAAGCCAATCAAAGCAGAGAGAGCTAGATGGGGGCACAGTATCATCCTTTGCTATAAGGGAAGTGCAGGCAGGCCAGATGCCAAGAAGTATTTATGTTACTCTTCACTTTACTGTTGCTGCTGCACTTATTAATTGCTTCTTCTCTAGTGGAGAATGTTTTTTTTTTTCCTTAGACTGTCCTGTGCCTGTGTGGAACTGCAGTGATATGACACCATTACATTGATTGTTGCTGAACAGTACTTTCACAACATCAGGGCTGTCACTCTTACCCCAGGAATCCAAAAACGACTAAGATGTAAGCAGTCAAGAAGTTGGGAGGGTATACAGTTTGGACAACTGACTGAAAGAGACCAAAGGGATAATCATACCATATGACATCAGGCTCACGGATGCTCATAGGGGAAAGGAGGAATAAGGGGGGACATTCACAATTATTGTGCTTGCCTCCTCAAGCAAATGTCATGCATACTGAGGCCCTGTATCTTACAAAGTGGCTGAACATTTACTGATGGGAAGCAATGAACAATTTTCTCTTTTCTTTGCTTTCCTTCATGAAGCGTCAAAATTTTGATCTACAAGTTTTCACATACAGTTTTCCTTTCATTTTGTGGGAGAGGGAAATGAGTTTGACTGCTGCCTGTGCTTAACCAATAATTCCTAACCAGGAAGCATTTTATCATAGTTCTTTAAAAACTTAACATTAAACACACTTCTGTCCTTTACAACATTGTTTGCAGTCAAACAGCCAGTTACATATAATTTTGTAGTTCAGGACACTAGAGAGCACTTCAGGTCTCGGCTATCTTTCAGTGTCTCCCTTACTCTAGCACCTCAGGTGATCTCTATTTCCAGCTAACTTCTCTTTCAAGTAGAAGCTGTGTAAATCATAGCTGCAACTGAAATGTTAAATTAAGTTTTCTCTTTTTCATGACTGAGGATTCACACTCAAAGAAATAACACATTAATCTGGAAAAGTGACCTTTGAAAAACAAAATACAGATTAACACAGAGTTAAATATCTATCAACAGTGAACATGAAAGCTTCAAAATAAAAATGCATGTAAACACTGCTGCATTTGCCCTTTTTACAGATACACAGTAGAGGAACACACATCTATAACTTACACATGGCAGCCCAGTACCATGAGAAATGATTGTGGATACTGATAAAGTTCTAAAGTTACAAGTGAATTTCAAGTACCTTTTAGAAATTTTCAGTATATTCTGTGACACCCTTCAGGGACTTTCAAAAAAATATCCTTGCTAGTAAAAATTTTAAGTGACATGAAGAAAAAGAAAAAGAAAAAGAAAGAAAAGAAAAAGAAAAAGAAAAAGAAAAAGAAAAAGAAAAAGAAAAAGAAAAAGAAAAAGAAAAAGAAAAAGAAAAAGAAAAAGAAAAAGAAAGAAAAAGAGAAAAAGAAGGAAGAGAAAAGAAAAAAGAAAAGAAATGGAATAGGGAAGGGAAGGGAAGGGAAGGGAAGGGAAGGGAAGGGAAGGGAAGGGAG